>NC_089492.1:26149166-26452777 GCF_036850765.1 Saccopteryx bilineata
GCATACCACTTTCTTTGAAGTTACCAATTATAAATATCAAAATTCTTTTTCTTAAACTGGTCATTTTTCTAATATCATTCAAAACAAGGAAATTTAAGAGGTTGGTAAACAGAAGTTATTTGGCTTCAAATACCAACCTTTGATACAATTATAAACCGATTTTACTGTACGCATAAAACACACAGCGCACTGAACACAGGCAGGAGTCTCAGGAGACTCACTGCAGACAGCAAGGCGCCAGCTGCACTGTCCCTGGGTAAACGTGAAAGTCTGGAAAAAATTTTGAGTTCCATTTCTCTCATACCCATTATCATCCCTAAATCATTCTGCACAAGTGAGGAGGAGACTCTGCCATTTTTTTTAAACCAGAAAAAGGTGTAATTTAAATCTCCATTTAGTAATTATCATTTGATATGAAATAAAGGTACCATGGTACTCTATCCACAGAGATGGCTGCTTTTAGTAGGCTGTCCGAGGGATTTCGGTCAGGCTTACCTCCACTGGTGCAGCCTTGATGCAGCTATTTTTATACAAATATTTTCTAAATCAGAAAGTGTAAATAGAAAGATGAGGAAAATATTTATTTTCCTTCTAATGACAAATTCTAAAAAGTTCAAATAATATTTTTACTAATTGTTGTAGGCTGACTATATCCCCTGCAGACTCATATGTTGCAACTTAATGCCCATTGAAATGGTATTAAGAGGTGGGGCCTTAAGGAGTACTTAGGTCACAAGGGTGGAGCCCTCATGAGTGGGATTAATGCCCTTATTGAAGAGACCCCATTGAGCTCCGTAGGCCCAACAAGGCGCCATCTATGAGGAAGCAGTTGTCACCAGACTCCTAATCTTCCAATACCATGATCTTGGACTTCCCAGCCCCCAGAACTACAAGAAATAAATGTTTATTGTTTATTAGCTATCTAGTTTATGGCATTCTGTTATATCAGCCCAAATGGACTAAAAAACTAATGGTATATATCAATAATATTCTTCTTATGTAAATATAGAAATGGCCAGTCTCTCTTCTGGTAACTTACCTGGATATACAGTTCTGAGAATAGCAGGTTTAGGGGATGTCTTGCAATATATATTATTTTCTGTGACATTCAAAACATCACAGGCTTTACCTATAGAGAAGCAAGGTACAGAGTTGTTACTATGAAGCTTCAGAATACAAACCACATAAGTCTGGCTTGAAGTACTCTTTTAATTAAAACAAAATTGCACAAGCAAGAGGCAAAGTGGGGGTGGGGGGGCTTCATTTCCTTTATATATTCTTATCACTCATTAATTGTCATACTTCCACAAGAAAACATTTTTTTTGGCAAAAGATCAGAAGTCTGAGTAAGAGAATTTTACAATTTTTGAGAAAGAAAGTTAAAAATTTGATAAAATTATATCACAATAAGAGATTGCACTTCTGAGTTCAAAGGAAAGCCTTATATTTTGATTATTGAAGAGAATTTGCTGAATAAATCCATGATGTTTAGAATTTACAGAAGCAGATGATCTTAGTCCTCTCGGTTAAAAAAAGAAAAGTGGTTTGGTTCAAGTTGTTTAAATGAAAACAAAAGGTGTAATAATTTGTAAATGGTATTTTCAAATAATTATTTTCAAAAAATTAAGGATTCAAAATATCAAATCTGGTTTACACATTAACAACAATGAAATATAAAAATTAACATGTTATATATTTGCATATCAACTGTACAACATCAGATCATAAAACACATTATATAAATTTAAAATCATTTATGTCTCTGGTTTTAATACTCAAAATGTAATTATATTTAACACATCAGGGCCCTGGCCAGTTGGTTCAGCGGTAGAGCGTTGGACTGGTGTGTGGAAGTCCCAGGTTTGATTCCCAGTTCTCTCTCTTATCCTCCTATAGCCATGGCTTGATTGGTTCAAGCAAGTTGGCCCTGGGTGCTAAGAATGGCTCCATGACCTCACCTCAGGTGCTAAAATAGCTAGGTTGTCAAGCAACTGAGTAGTGGCCCCAGATGGGCAGAGCATTGCCCAGTAGGGGGCTTGTTGGGTGAATCATGGTCGGGGAGCATGCAGAAGTCTGTCTCTCTGCTTTCCCACCTCTCACTTAATAGTAGTAATAAAAACATCAGAATACCATCCTTAAACCTTTAAAATCTATGGCCTAGATTTTAGTATTCATACAAATGACCGGCAAGGATTCATAGGGATAGGAAAGACAGTGTATAAATGTTAGATGAGGTTACTTCACGTTCATTTCTTTTCTTGAAATCACATTTTGGCTGGCTTATGAGAACATTCATTCAAAGTAGAAAATATCTGAGCAGAAGGCTGTATCAGGAAAAGTAAGTGCCAGTGCCATAGGCAGACATGCTTTTCCTGATCACCAAGGTCGGCCAGTCACTATGACTGAGTGGGAAGATCCTCACTATTATATTCACCATGATCTCCCTTTTGAGCTGCATAGCTCCCTACCTCTAAACACATCTAAACCGGGCACATAAAAGTGATGCATAACCAGAGAACCAGTTCCTATGTACATTTGTAACCACATAACACACCAATTAATGCTCTTTTCAAGGTCAATATCATCAATAATTACTGATGTCCAGGCAAGGCACAGCATCTGAGAACAGGATGAGGAGAGGATCCCCAGATATTACTTTAAATTTACTCATAACTAGCCAACCCATCGAGAAGGAACAACAGTGCAGGAATGACATTTAAAAATCCATAAGTATGGCAAGGAGTTTGTGAAGTTTGTGAATGGCAGCTGGGATGCCACCACACAATGCCTTTTGGTATCCATCTCAAAGCCCAAGTCCTGGTCATAAAGGGCAAGAAGAGGCCTTCACTGCAACGGTGCAGTGGGAAAAGCATCAATGCCCAGAATCAAAGCCTGTGTGCAAATACTCAGCTTCAATTTAAGACATTAATTGAGAAAAGACTATTATTCTTCTTACCAATTGTTAAAGAAAAGGCAGAATTTGTTCTTACAAAGTAATATGTTAAAAACGATGAAAAATTGCCCTTTGACCCAGCTATCCCACTTTTAGGAATATATCCTATGAATCCCAAATCACTGATTCAAAAGAAGAAATGCATCCCCATGTTTATTGCAGCATTGTTTACAATAACCTAGATCTGGAAACAGCCCAAGTGTCTGTCAGTGGACAAGTGGATTAAAAAACAGTGGTACAACTCACAAAAATAAACTCAAAATGGATAAAAGACTTAAATGTAGGCCGTGAAACCATAAGCATCTTAGAAGAAAACATAGGCAGTAAGCTCTCAGACATCTCTCGGAGCAATATATTTGCTGATTTATCTCCATAAGCAAATGAAATAAAAGACAAGATAAACAAATGGGACTATATCAAACTAAAAAGCTTTTGCACAGCTAAAGACAACAAGAACAGAATAAAAAGACAAACTACACAATGGGAGAACATATTTGACAATACGTCTGATAAGGGGTAAATAACCAAAATTTATAAAGAACTTGTAAATCTCAACACCAGGAAGACAAACAATCCAATCCAAAAATGGGTAAAAGAGATGAATAGATACTTCTCCAAAGAGTACACACAGATGGCCAATAGGCATATGAAAAAATGCTCAACATCAATAATCATTAGAGAAATGCAAATTAAAACCACAATGAGATATCACCTCACACCAGTCAGAATGGCGCTCATCAACAAAACAACACAGAATAAGTGCTGGCAAGGATGTGGAGAAAAGGGAACCCTCCTGCACTGCTGGTGGGAATGCAGACTGGTGCAGCCACTGTGGAAAACAGTATGGAGATTCCTCAAAAAACTGAAAATCAAACTGCCTTTTGACCCAGCTATCCCACTTTTAGGAATATACCCCAAGGACACCATAGGATGGCTCCAAAAGGAGAAATGCACCCCCATGTTTGTGGCAGCATTGTTCACAATAGTGAAGGTCTGGAAACAGCCCAAGTGTCCGTCAGAGGACGAGTGCATTAAAAAGCTTTGGTACATATATACTATGGAATACTACTCAGCCATAAGAAATGATGACATCGGATCATTTACAATAACATGGATGGACCTTGATAACATTATACGGAGTGAAATAAGTAAATCAGAAAAAAAACTAAGAACTATATGAATCCATACATAGAAGGGACATAAAAATGAGACTCAGAGACATGAACAAGAATGTGATGGCAACAGGGGTGGGGGGTGGGGGAGGGGGGATGGGGTGAAGAAGGAGAGAGGGGTTGGGGGAGGGGAGGGGCACAAAGAAAACCAGATAGAAGGTGACAGAAGACAATTTAACTTTGGGGGAGGGGAATACAGCACAATCAAATGTCAAAATAATCTAGAGATGTTTTCTCTCAACATATGTACCCTGATTTATCAATGTCACTGCATTAAATTTAATAAATAAATTAAAAAAAAAGAAATGAGTCTATCACAAAGCAAAAAAATAAAAAATAAAATAAAATAAAAAGCAGTGGTACATATACACAATGGAATACTACGCGGCCGTGAAAAAGAAGGAAATCTTACCTTTCACGACAACATGAATGGCTCTGAAAACTATTATGCTAAGTAAAATAAGCCAGGCAAAGAAAGAAAAATAACATATGACCTCACTCATTTGAGGAATCCAATGAACAATGTGAACTGAGCAATGGAACAGAGGCAGAGGCGGGATCAAAGGGACCAGAGGGAAAGCAGTCAGAGAAGATGGGATCAGAGAAGGGAAAGAAATTAATGAAATTATATATACAAAACACAGCATTATAGAGAACAGGACAGCAAATCCTGGAGGGAAGGGGGGGAGGCATTGGGGAGAGAGTACGTGGGGGGGCCGAGGGAAAATAAGGCGGTGGGGGGAGATATATTCAGTGGGACACTTGAATCTATATAAACACAAATTTAAAAAAAGAAGAAAAAACAAAAAATTAAAAAATGATGAGAAATACCTCCAACTAGAACTCTGACTGGGAAATCTGTCTGATCAAAAAACCGTCCAGTTATTGTCAGCATGGTGCCACCTTGAATGCTTCCTCGTGAAGGTGAAATCGTAGTGACTTCTGGGGAGGGGGAGAGAAAACACAGGTCATAAATATTACATATAAACTCAAATGCTTGCTTTTTAAAGCTTTTCTAAATTACCTAGCCCAGCACCTAGTACAGTGTAGGTTTTGCATTACCAAATAAATAACTGAGGTGTTTCATTATTTTGTCTCCGATGCAATCCTGCGAGGACAATAAGCATGGGTTTCATCGAACCCTACATTTCCTGGGGACTAGGCTTTAGTGGAGACTGCTGCTAGGTGAGACACTGGTAATGGGAGGATCCAAGGAGTAAGGGAACCAGGGCCGAACATAGATGTTTGGTTCCAAAGGAAAATAGAGGCTGACAGAAAAACAGCCTCTTCTTCCCTGTGCTCTTGAAGAGTGAATCTTTATATGTATGGGCCATCATATTATATTTACCTTTTTTTTATATAGTAATACATTAACTCTGTTTGGAATTCTTGTGGTATTCCAATTCTTGTGGAATTCTTGTGGTATTTATATTTATATATAAAAGTGGTAGCTATGTTGGTAAAAGAACCCAATGCATAACATATGGTAGATTCTTTATTCTTATTAGTTCTACCAAAGTTCTATGTAGTTTTACATGAGTTTCACAATAAATAAATATCCAGAAAAAGTACAAGTATATCATATTTGACACATTTTTTTTTCACATTATATATCCATGAAATTTGAATATGTCAACTCCATCATTCCTAACCGGAAATGTAGAATAATTCTTTCAAGAAGACTTGTGTGTTTCTGACACTCTCTTAGGAGTACTACCACCCTGAGACCTCTGTGAATTAAAACATATCATAATCTGCTTGAGAATTCTTCTGGATTACATTGAGAGCATATATCTGAGAGAGTACTGGCTCGTGGTTTAAATTGACAGCAGACATTTTTTTTTCTTCTTAAACTAGCAGCCAAAGTTGAGATTGCAAGTTTCCTTTCTGTCTCTTTTAATGTGATGGGATTATTTTCCAGTCAACCTTAAACAAAGAATGTAGTCTTCAGTGTCCTAGTTTAATCATAGGGCTTCCTATTAGACTCCCCATCTTAGGCGTTTATCCTTTTTAGAAGTACATAAAATAATATAGTATCCCGAAGACATTATTGTCTCTGATTTAATAAAATAAAGTATATGCATCTCTTTCTTCTTCTATACACATACACACACACACACACACACACACACACACACACACAGTGAAAGGTCCATACCTGCATATGTTTGAAACATTGTGATTTTATTCAGAGAAGAAACAAAATATGTCATTTTTTCTGGGAAACTCCTGTTTAAAAAAAGTTCAAAAACTCTTACTTTAATTATATAGTTCATTTCAAGAAAATGTTATTATTATTTATTTATTTATATTTTAATAATATATATCATGCTATAATTTGCAAAGGAGATGGACAGAGCATTTGGGGAAGGTTATATTCTGTATCTTCATTTAGTTTTTGGTTACACAACTATAGAAACATACAAATACTGCACAAATATACATTTGTCAGGGCTTACAGAACTGCATGCCTAAAATAAGCACATTTTACTATACATAACTATAACCCAATAAACAAGAATTTATATTATCATAAGAAAGGAGCATTACATTTTATAAAGGCTAGCCTCTTCTGCTGATCCCCCCTTCCTGCTCTCTGTCCTCCTATAACCCATTTAGTGTCACAATAACTAACATTACTGAATACTTGTCAAACTGGTCAGGTTTCATGCTAACATTTTTAAGCAGTTAAGATTTTTAAAAATATTTTAATATTGTTCCATTTAATACTTACAACAGCCCCACAAGATAAGTAAAACTCAGAGAATGTATTTATCTTACACTAGGTCATAAAGAAAGGGGCAGAAATGGAATTTGAACCCAGGTAGTTTGAGTCCAGAACCCTGTCTTCTTCTGTCCCCCGGCATTTGCATGAGAGTACAAATGGATGAGGGCAAGCAAACAAATCCACCAGAGGTAAACCAGGAGGCTTGGGAAGAGAGAGAATCTGATCCCCAAAATTAAATGTTGTTCCCTAATTACCTCAATAAAATTCATAATTAGAAAACTTATAAATTTCTAATGTTCAGACTCTCACAATGAATTAGAATCTAAAAGGATAACACAAATCTCAAATCTTGTGCTTGAGACCAACAGTTAACTTCCTTTTAAATCTAACAGAGGCATTATAATGTGCATTTAAAAACTAAAGAATCCCCGAAAGTATTTTATGCTAAATTAGTTCTTTAAGAAAGCCAAACTGGACTTTATATTTTTATGGTTTAAGCCTTTTTCAGTTGATTTCCTAAAGACCTACAATGATGCTATTTCCAACAATATTGCCTGTGGTCAGATTCTTCATCAGAAAAATTAACTCTGCTTCTTAAATTGGTGAGAAAATTGCCTCCTGATATAAAATTGAAATGTAATTTATTTGGTATGACACTGAGATGATTTTCACTAATTTATTGATAATGACTAGGCATTTCTCAATTAAGACAGCCTCATCTGAACCTTATCAGTTTGGAACAGCTGTTGTCTGAACTTGAGTAATAGAGGAAAGAAGGTTGGCTATTAAAAGAAATACAGAATGGGGGATACAATGGTCTTTAATTGGCTCACCTGATAATTCAGAAAGGCCCCTGAAAACTTGTAAAATATGTATTTTGTAATTTATAAAATTGTTTAACATTTTAAAAATGACATATAATCTTAAAAATAGACTTTTACATAGTAAATGTCATATTTTTAACAGTTATCTTAAATTACTGTTTTATATAGAAACACAATTTCATCAATTCTGAGACAATACAGAAAGATAGCAATTTGCTTTAAAAAATTATATGATCCCAGAATCAATAATTTTATGTAGTATTTCCCTATATTATGTAAAAATTTGCTGGCTTTTTTAACTGAAATTTTATGGGCATGTTAATGCAGCATATTGACATATATTCTTATCAACCACATTCAATCTTGATCACTTAAACTTTTTACTTCTGGATAATTATTTCTCTGAGTGACATATGATGGATTTGGCAATTAATACCTTTCATATAGACTCAGAACTAAGAATTCATTTTTTGTCACCTAAAAAAGATGACATGGAAAGCATAAAAGAACCATGTATAGATCAAGAAATAATTTAAAACTCAATAATTATTGTTTCTAACATATTTTTCTAATATTTTCAATGAAATTCTACTGTCCTATCTTATCAAGCTTATGTAACTATGTCATGTCCTTGCAGAAAATGACAGTTAGCTCATGGGACTCTAAGTCATTTGCCCTTTGTAAATCACAAAGGTAGATTGTAGTACCATTTACATATCATCCACTTTGGTTTGTCCTTGAATTATAACAGTTTTCATGGTTTGGTCCAATCCATACTGGTCTATAACAAATTAGCAAGCCCAGGCACCACTGTGTTACAAACCTATTGCCTCTAGATGTCTAGAACTAGATAGTCTTTAAATACTATGAAAATAAATTTGGTCTGACCAACTCAGCTGCAGTTCTGTACATGACGTGAACAAATATCATTCTTCTGTTTCAATGTGTGAGCATGAAGCAGGTATAAAACCTCCTTTGGTTGTAATGTTGCCATTCTTTTCAAACTTTTTTTTCTAATTTTTCTTAAGTGAGAAGTGGGGAGGTAGAGAGACAGACTCCTGCATATACCTTGACAGGGCTCCACCCAGCAAGCCCCCTAATGGGGCAATCCTCTGCCTATCTGGGGCATTGCTCTGTTGCTCAGCAACTGAGCTATTTTAGTGTTTGAGGTGAGGCCATGGAGCAACCCTCGCACTTGGGGCCAACTTGCTCTCCTACTGAGCCATGACTGAGGGAGGGAAAGAGAGAGAGAGAGGGAGAGAGAGAGAGAGAGAGAAGGGGGAGGAGGAAGGCTGGAGAAGCAGATGGTTACTTCCCTTGTGTACCCTGACCAGGAATTGAACCCAGGACATCCATATGCCAGGTTGACGCTCTACCACTGAGCCAACTTGCCAGGGCCTTCAAACTTCTAATCATTGAGTTTTTCATCAGAGACAACAGAGAAATCAACAGACCTATCCTGTTATTGATCTACTACAGCTAGATTAATATTTGATAGATAAATAATCTGATTTGTCTGAACTTTTGCTAACTGGCTCATTTTCTCAATGGAATACACTATGACACTTGTAGTAGAACAATTCGTTTAGGTTTGGCATATTCTGGTCTTACCCATGAAAGGTCATTAACATGCCTCATTCATTGGGAAAATCAACAAATGTCTCCACACACTGGCAAATGTACCAGGATCTGGGTGATTCTGCCAGGGTAGAGAATTATGAGTGAAAGGGAGTTACAGACTCCTTAAATGTTCATTTGTGGGAAGAAAGTGATTAATTTTTTTAATCTCTGGATCTACAGCACAAAGTAAATATACTCTTTTATTTTATTTACCCAGTCGAATCAATTATGAAAATTATTATTTACAGAATGACCTACCTCCCATAATCACTATCCAAGATGAAGCTGACATTGTGATGACCTGGAATTAATTGAAATACACAATCAATTAAATTCCCAATCACAGGAGAACAATAACTATATATTATAAAGCTGATTTAAAAGTAAAAAAATTGAAAATTAAAACTAATTATACAACCACCTATTAATCCTCAAAGAGGATGACAACTGAACTGTCTTAAAGAAGCACCTACTATTTTAATATTTATACAAAATAAGATGTTCTGGGTTAAAATTAGAAAAAGACTGACAAAATATAATAAATGAAGAATAGTGGAAGAACATATATGTCATCATTTGACCCCGAATTTCTTCCATCCATTCAATTGTTATTTAGTTGGATCAGACAATCTGCCAGGGTTGAGTTTCAGGGTGAGCACACAGTTTGCTCTTCTCCTAAATGCTCAAGCATCTTGTCTAGGGGAGGACACAGCCAGTCAAGAGCAATTACAAAATCAGGCAATTACAAATGGTGACAAAGCTATCAAGGAAAAGGAGAGTGAACTTTGAGAATAAAAGGCAGGGGATCAGGGAAGGCTTTTTTTCCCCCTTTTTTTAAAGGACATTTGATCTGAAATTCTTAAGATGGGAAGCTTGCAAAGGCCCTGAGACAGAAGGGAGTGAGAATCATTCAAGGACTAAAAGGTTTATATGTATGGAGTACATAAAGCAAGGGGAAAAAACAGAATGAACTAGCTAAATCTCTCATGGAAACTTCTGCATGACAAAAGAAGAAGAAAACAAGAAATTTGAAGAAGCTTACCTTAAATGAAAAACTTAGGGAAAAGGTAATGCATACTTACATTAAAAAAAATCAGAGAAAAGAGGAAATGCTAGTATCTAATAAAGGGACAGCATTTCGGGAGAACACAGAACAAGGAAATAGCCATTTCTGAGAGATGAAGAATGAGGAGCGACATTTACCTACGTAAGTTCCAGTCGTCTTACACATCATAGAACCCATGTCTCCACTTGGATGATCTAGTTTTAAACCATACCTAATAAAATGTATATGTTAATTTCAAAGCTTACATTGACACTAAAATTTTAAAATATTGTGTTTCCCTTAAAAGTATTTTATGATCTACTGAATAGGTGTTCTGATAGAAACTGTTGTTAAAAAAATAATTTCTGTGAAATTAAAATATTTTTCAGCTTTGGTTAAGATGGTTGATTAAAACTTCATTGAACAATTAAATATTTTGTAATTAATTTGACTGTCTCTACTGATGTTCTTCTTACTTAAAGTTTAAAATATTACCAAGTGAAACAATTATTTTATAGAAATATTCCTCAACACATCTTCCCCATCACAATCTAAATAATAGTTCATATCATACTATACTGGAGACAATGGGGAATACCAAGTAACATCAAAGTATATAAACATCTTGCTAATTTACTATAAAATATTATAAATTAAACTGTTTTGTAAAGCATTCATCTATGCAGTATTGTTAGACATTACTGTTTAAACTTAGAGTGTTTATAGCTACTACTTATTTTTCTAAAGAAAATTATTTGAATTACTTACAAATTATCAGATTGTGGCATGAGAAGCTCACAGGGCATTCCTCCAATATACACTCTATATAAATATTATATTAGAAAAGAACAAGTTATATTTAATAAATTGCTCCCCTCCCAGCAACTCAACCCCACCTTATATTTTTTCTCTCAACCACTTATTATCTATAACTTATTCATTTGAAAAACATCTACTGGCCTGACCTGTGGTGGCGCAGTGGATAAAACGTCGACCTGGAAATGCTGAGGTCGCCGGTACAAAACCCTGGGCTTGCCTGGTCAAGGCACATATGGGAGTTGACGCTTCCAGCTCCTCCCCCCCCCCTTCTCTCTCTCTGTCTCTCCCTCTCCTCTCTAAAAAAAAAATGAATAAATAAAAATTTAAAAAAAGAAAAACATCTACTGAACACCTATTATGTTGCAGTCTTTGCTCTAGATACTGGAACACATCAGTTAAAAAAATGATCCCTGCCCTTGTGGAACTGACATTCTAACTGGGGGACTGACATTCTAACTGATCATGATCATACAGTGTTATTAAGTGACAAGTACTATGAAAATACAAAATGTAGAAACAAATAATGGGGACTCTTGCTTGTGAATTTTAACTAATTCAAATGCAAAACATAATTGTGTAGTACCTAAGTTTCATACTGTAGGAATTGAACAAGGTCCATAACAGAGGCCCCACAGAGTAATTAGAATGAAAAGAATGTCTAACAGCATTAGTGAGGTTGAAATGGGAATAAAGTGCTGTAAAGGGGCAGGAGAAGGTGGGATAGAGAACATCTGTCTTTGCATTTCCGCAGCTGATTAGGTTGGCCTCTTGCTTTAAGGTCACCTGATGTGCTTGGAGGCCTGCAGGTTACGGACTAGTATTGTATTTTTTGCATCCTCATACTGAACCACTCAGCTTCTGTAACAGCAAATCCCAGGCTCAAAATAAGGCCAGACACAAACCTGAAGTTAAAATATAAGGGCTTCTGTTTGCAGAGCATTTTGAACTTTTACTTACAAATCCTTTCATTTGGTCATTACATTAAGTTTACAAAGAAAGAAACCTGAATTATTGTACCCATTATAATTTATGAATTCATATTCTTCTCATCTCCTGCCTCATTGTACCTAAATAATAATTTCAGCAGTTAACAGTCATAGGCACTTACTGTGTTTAATCCTTGCAACCTTTTATAAATTGGTAACTATTATCCTTCCACTTGATAAGAGAAGTCACTGAGAAAGGTGAGGTAAGTAGCTTGCCCAAGCCTGTGGCCAGCAGGGGGCAGAGAAGGAACTCAAACCTAGAGAGTCAGCTAGCTCCCTGTTGACTCTTAATCACACCCAGTAATTCCCACAGTGGTCTGGGTTTCTCTGTCTATACACTATTTGGCCTTAAATACACATATTTTTATATTTTTCTCATCTGATCTTTTAGCAGTATTTCCTTGGTAGTCACTAGGTCATTTTAGCGTCTTGCATGTCTATAATTTGTACTTGGTCTAAATTTGGAGATTTGGCTGAATGGACAAGACTTCTGAGTAGCAGAAGCAGCTTAAGCCCTAGGGTGTCGTGACTTCCGGCCCAGTAGTACATGGGCCACTGCTCCATGCTAATGTAACTCAGGCACGAGGAAATGTCTCAGGGGCCCTACCGTCACAATTAACGTGGTAGAAACAACATCAATGCAGGTCTAAGGTCTTCTCTCCTCCCATTAATAAGTGTGTAAAATTCTTTCTATATTTATATATAGTATTTCGGGGTTTCCAAAGTGGAAGGGCTGGGTAGCTGGACCTGAGACCCCTGCTGACTGCAATTCTGTGACTTTATGACATAATTTCCATCTATTTTGTTATATTAAACAGAAGTAACTCCAGTTCAGTGAGGGGAAAAGGAAACTTGTTTTGAAACTTAAACTTTCTATTTCTTGGCAGTATTATATGAAAGGATGACTTAGAAAACTCCATTTAAGAATCAGAGTATAAACCATAACACTGTTATATGGTAGCAAACAAAATCTTTATGCTAAACTCTCTAGAGAAAATGTTAAATATTTATTTCTCTATTTAGTTCTTTTTTTATATATAACAAAGCAATATGAACATTTCCAGATTACAGATTTATGCAAATGTTATTTAATTGAAAGTTATATCCTGGCCAGTTGGCTCAGTGGTAGAGTGTCAGCCTGGTGTGTGGATGTCCCAGGTTCAATTCCTGGTCATCATACACAGGAGAAGTACCCATCTGCTTCTCCACCTCTCCCCCACTAGCTTCTCTCTCTCTCTCTCTCTCTCTCTCTCTCTCTCTCTCTCTCTCTCTCTCTCTCTCTCTTCGCCTCCTTCTGCTATGGCTGGATTGGAGCAAGTTGGCCTCGGGAACTAAGGATGGCTCCATGGCCTTTGCTTCAAGTGCTAAGAAGAGTTCATTTGCTGAGCAACGGAGCAACGCCCCAAATGGACAGAGCATCACTGCCTAGCTGGCTTGCCGGGTGAATCCCGGTTGGGGGACATGCAGGAGTCTGTCTCTGCCTGCCGTCCATTAACTGAATAGAAAGAAAGAAAGAAAGAAAGAAAGAAAGAAAGAAAGAAAGAAAGAAAGAAAGAAAGAAAGAAAGAAAGAAAGAAAGGAAGAAAGAAGAAAGGGAGAGAAAGAGAGAAAGAAAAAAAGAAGAAAGAAAGAGAGAGAGAAAGAAAGAAAGAAGAAAGGGAGAGAAAGAGAGAAAGAAAAAAAGAAGAAAGAAAGAAAGAGAGAGAGAAAGAAAGAAAGAAAGAAAGACAGGGAGAGAGAGAAAGAGGAAAGAAAGAAAGAAAGAAAGAAAGAAAGAAAGAAAGGGAGAGAGAGAAAGAGAGAAAGAAAGAAAGAAAGAAAGAGAAAGAAAGAAAGAGAGAGAGAGAAAGAGAGAAAGAAAGAGAGAGAGAAAGAAAGGGAGAGAGAGAAAGAAAGAAAGAAAGAAAGAAAGGGAGAGAGAAAGAAAGAGAGAAAGAAAGAAAGATATACCTCATAGAAGGCCAGATAAATCAACTTTCATTTAGTAAAAACCTTTCAAATTGCATGCTTTACAAAATTATATATGCAAGGGTACATGTATGTGTGCTGTCTGAATTGATTAATTTATCTATTTTATATATGTATTCATTAAGTATGCAACATGTTGAAAACCATGATACTGATTCTATACTTCCTTGTATAGGAAATGAACAGACTTTAAGTCTTTTAAGGCAGTACTGAAATAACCCCACCTGTGCCATGGGACGAGAACTCTAGCTGAAATGCTAGTTTCCAGTGCAAAATGTGGACAATTATTTTGATGCTAAATAGCTAGTCAATATTACAATCTGGTCCACAGTTGTTAAATGGAAGAACCAGAATTCAAACGCAAGTCTGTTAATAAGTTACTGATAATTTTTAGTTTTAGCACCCTCTTGTATACCGCAGTGCAGTAGAGGAAAAAGTGTCATATTACATGGTAGCAGATTTGGGATCTCTTGATGAAGCTGACTAAGCTTTGGACCTCCAGGGTTCAGTGTGTGTGTGTGTGTGTGTGTGTGTGTGTGTGTGTGTAGGTGTTAATGTGTGCAAAATGAGGCCATTAAATTAAGTAACAAAATCCTCTAGAAATAAAATTCTATGACTTAATTGCTCTGACTTGCCTTCATGTAGCTTCTATTAATTAAATCCATCATAGAAAAAGAATGATGCTGCCCTGGCCGGTTGGCTCAGCGGTAGAGCGTCAGCCTGGCGTGAGGGGGGCCCGGGTTCGATTCCTGGCCAGGGCACATAGGAGAAGCGCCCATTTGCTTCTCCACCCCTGCCACCCCCTCTCCTTCCTCTCTGTCTTTCTCTCCCCCTCCCGCAGCTGAGGCTCCATTGGAGCAAAGATAGCCCGGGCACTGGGGATGGCTCCTTGGCCTCTGCCCCAGGCGCTAGAGTGGCTCTGGTCGCAGCAGAGCGACGCCCCGGAGGGGCAGAGCATCGCCCCCTGGTGGGCAGAGCGTCGCCCCTGGTGGGCGTGCTGGGTGGATCCCGGTAGGGCGCATGCGGGAGTCTGTCTGACTGTCTCTCCCTGTTTCCAGCTTCAGAAAAATACAAAAAAAAAAAAAAAAAAAAAAAAAAAGAAAAGAATGATGCTTCCGAGTCAATGCATCACCTAACAATCTACTTTTCTCCCTATACTATGGCTGAAAAAATACTGGTTAATCCCATTGTAGTGGTTTTTAATATAATATAACCCATTATTTTGGAATATCATATCTCGGCTATGAGTTATAAAAATATGTTTCCGCACCAATGAATTTACCTCAAAATCCTAACATTTTTCCCATTTGAGCTTAGTGCAGTATTACTTCCATAGACATCAGTGAAGATTCTGCCCTGGATTGTTATTAGTGTACCTAAAATCAAACAAAAAGTCCTGGTAAGATTATTTACACACAAGACCACACACTTATTACAAAACATTAGAGCGTCTTCCAATAAAGCAAGCATGCTTATACTCATATATCATATTCACCACTACTAATTAGGATTGTTCTGAAAGTTCTAGTAAATATAATAAGTCATAAATGATTATATATAGTATTAAGCAAGTATTTATAAATATTTATAGATTAAAGAGATATTTCTTGACAGGATGAATTATTCAATATATATTATTGGAGTCATAGGTTATTTAACTGGAAAAAATAAATAGCAGTGCTCACTTTATACTAAAATGTGAAACCAATCCTAGGTAAAATACAAATTAAGTATAAAAATAAATACTCTTGAAAAATAAGTGAAAATTTATGTAATATTTATATAATTGGGATTTGGGTTCTATAGCATAAAAACAAAGGAAAATATAACATAGGTTAAGATTTATAGATTTGATAATAAAAATTATCAGTGTCTGAATGACAGAAAAATTGTTAATCAATTTTAAAAGCAAATAATAAATTCAAAAATATTTCCCATATACATGACATATAAGTAGTTAACATCCTTAAAATATAAAAGAAGTCTCATAAATTAATATAAAAGAGTTGACTGGCCTTAATTTAAACCAAGGAGAAAAACATAAAATTTATAAAAGAAGAAATACAAATGGTCTGTAAATTTAAATTAAAAAAAATTTTTTTAAGACATTATTCATTTTAGAGAGAAGAGAGAGAGAGAGAAGAGGGGAGGAGCAGGAAGCATCAACTCCCATATGTGCCTTGACCAGGCAAGCCCAGGGCTTTGAACTGGCGACCTCAGCATTCCAGGCCGACGCTTTATCCACTGCATCACCACAGGTCAGGCAAATTTAAAATAAAGTTAATTATAAAAGTCAAAGAAATAAAAAGTGTTTTTAAAAATTACATTTTTATGTAAATACTTGGAAAAAATTATACATAGAATTGTCAAGGTAACATAAAAAGGTCTTCTCACACATTCCTGTTGGAATTATAAACTGGTATAATTATGGTTATTATACTGAACACTGGAAGCCGGTTAAGTCCCCAATAGTAAGAAAGTTAAATACTGTACATGACAGTAGATTTAGATGCAGCCATTGAAAATCTTTTTATAAAAAATATTAGGAGTTCTTGTATAATTGGAAAAATGCTATTTATAAATGTTCAGCTATTATAATAATTTTATATATGAAAAAGTAAATTAATTACCACAAGCCAAAAAGATATTTCAGCTGTCATATAACAGACCTGGGGTCCCTGATAAAGGTGTGATGCTCCTTATTGTTGGAGTTCTGAAACTTTTTGCCTGTAAAATAATACAGTCGATAAGCAGCCTCACCTGTATTTTGTTCTTAGTTTTACGGTATATCTCTGTGTTTTACATTATTTATATTTAAACAATATCCATAAAATGACTGTCAAAATATTCCTTTTTACATCTAAGAAATAAAGTTTAGACTATTATTCTAATTACTCAAGAGCTTTGCTTTATCCCTTAAAAAAATTTCCCTCATTTCAAAATGTTTCTAGCTTGGAATTTTAAAATCCAAGCATCTTTTTTGTTATCAGAATGAGTCAATACACACTAATAAGGCTTTCTGGCAAAAACTCTTATGAATTTGGCAGATTTAAATTAAAGAAGGTCTGCTTTGGATTAAGTCCAAGAAGAAAAATCATAATTTATATTTCAAAACATGAAAGCAAAACTTGGGGAAAGCCCATTAAAGTAAGTTTTAGATATTTCTTAGAGCAGTGCAGGTACACTTGTGAATTGTAATAGCAAATGGGAACTGGAAGAGAGCAGAATTCCCGGGAGGCCACCGTGATAGAATAATGGACCCTAGAGATATCTGCCCCTAATCTCTGGAAACCGTGAATATGCTAGGTTACATGGCAGATGGCTACAGATGGAATTAAGGTTGCTCCTATTAGAATAGGGAGATTATTTTGGATTATCTGGCTGTGCTCAATGTAATCACAAGGGTCTGGATCAATGGAAGAGGAAGAGAAAATACCAAGAATTAGAGAAGGAGATGTGACAGTGGACGCAAGGTTAGAGTGATGCAGTGTGATATGGACTCAACCGCCATTGGTGGCTGTGAAAGCAGAGGAAGGGGCCACAAGTCAAGGAATGTGGGCAACCTCAGCTCAGAACACGGAAAAGGCAAGGAAACAGATTCTCCCCTAGAGCCTCTGGAAGGGACGCAGATCTCCTGACACCTTGATTCTAGTCCATTGAGACCCACAGACTTCTAACCCACAAAACGGAAAGGTAATAAAAATGTGTTGTTGTAAGTCTCAAAGTTTGGGTAAATTTTTACAGCAGCAAATAAGAAACTATCACATACCTGTTAGAGATATTCAAGTACAGGAGGGAATGATGGTTGAGAGTCCAGTTTCGAAGTATGAATTTAAATTTGTCTGAATTCAAATTTGAGCTCTACCACCTTCTGTACCTAAAGTCAGCTGCATGACCTTAGGTAGGTAATGTGATTTCTCAGTTTTATTGTCCATAAAATGGTGATAATAATAATAGTATACAGTCACAGGATTATTGTGAGTCAAGAGCTAATATATAACATACTTAGATTGCCCTTGGCATACAATTACATATTAATTATTGGCTATTATTATCCCAGTAAATCTATTCCAACTTATTTTCCAAAGGTAAAATGAGAAATTATTACTGCCAAAGGGAAATATACTACAATGTGAAAAACAAAATTAATATGGAATAGGTAAAGAGCAGAGCTGATGGGAAAAATTAAAAATCCTCAGTAACTGAGATGCATATAAATCAAATGCTACACTTAAAAACAAATATAGTAGCCTGACCAGGCAGTGGTGCAAGGATAGAGTGTTGAGCTGGGATGCTGAGGACCCAGGTTTGAAACCCCAAGTTCACCGGCTTGAGCTCGGGCTTACCAGCCTGAGCACAGAGTTGCTGGCTTGAGCAGGGGATCATAGACATGACCCCATGGTCGTTGGCTTGAGCCCAAAGGTCACTGGCTTGAATCTCAAGGTCGCTGGCTTGGGCAAGGTGTCACTGGCTCTGCTGGAGCCCCCCCCCCCCCCCCCCGTCAAGGCACATATGAGAAAGCAATCAATGAACAACTAAGGAGCTGCAACAAAAAATTGATGCTTCTCATCTCTCCCTTCCTGTCTGTCTGACCCAGTCTATCCCCCATCACTAATAATAATAATAATAATAATAATAATAATAATAATAATAAAAACAGATATAGTAGTCCCTCCACATCTGCAGTTTCAGTAACCCACAGTTAACCAGGGACCAAAAACACTACATGGGCAATATCAGAAATAAACAATTCATATAAGTTTTTAATGGCATGCTGTTCTAAATATTGTGATGAACTCTCATGAATCCCACTCCATCCTGCTTAACACATGACATAGATCATCCCTTTGTACAGGGTCTCCACACTATAGACACTCCCTGCCCATCAGTCACTTGGCTATCTTGGTTACCAGATCGACTGTGATGGTATCCAGTGCTTGTGTTCAAATAATGCTTATTTTACTTAAAAATGGCTGCAAAGCACCATAGAAAAGCTGGAAATTTTGATATGCCAAAGAAAAGCTATGAAGTGCTTCCTTTAGTGTAAAGGTGATTTGCAATTTAGTAAGAAAATGTTTTAAAATTACAGGAAGATTTCAGCAAAGGGTTCCCTGAATCGAGTGACATCAAGCTATTCACTGCTAGTATGGGATGGTTATACAGATCCAGGGTCAATTTGGGCTGAAAGTATATATTTATACAAATTACTGCATGTGCTGATGAAGAAGCTGCTGCATTTCTTGCTGAGTTGAAGAAGCTGATCAGGGATCAGTATTATCTGCAGTTTCAGGCATCCACAGGGGGTCTTGGAACTGATCCCGTGTGGATAATGGGGGAGGGTACTACTGTAATGTAGAAGAAAACAGAGACTAGAAGTAGATCAAGAAGAGTCCATCCGCATAAACACAAGGATGACACAGAAAACAGAAACAATGACAACATTTTTAAGAAATAAAATTGTTTGGAGGCAGGAGGCTGTGATGCAGAAAGGTATGCACAGTTACAAAATGGTACAAACAAAATACACTAGAGTCAATTCTCAATAAATCCCATCTATCCTTCCATTCTCATTAGCGGCAACCTAAAGAATGCCAAGATTTCTACTTAAAAGTAAAAAGACAAATTTTTAGACTACCAGAAAAAGAGGTAAGTTTTAAAATGTGAGGCTAAGAATGACTTCAGACTCATTCTTTCACACTTTAAAATGGTAAAAGAAAAGGAATGTATATTGGGAAAAGAAAAAATCATTATGTTTCTATTCAAAATGAAGGTGACTCCAATGAAAATAGGAAAAAGAAGAATCAAACTAAGAACAGAAATGGAGAAACAGAAGAAATGCTGTGAACAAGGAAATAATTTGGAAGTATAAAAATTTAACCCACTAATAAAAATTAATTTAAAGAAGGGAAAACAAATCAGAAATAATAAAAGATTCGATTACTATGGAATATAATTAAAATTGGGTAAAATTATCCTTAGCTAACTGCTGACATGTTTTTAAGTGTGGATATACATAGACAACAATCTGTAAAATTAAAAAATAAAAACCCAGTTCTGCATGAAGGAAAGCGTAAGATCAATTATCCTAATGTAAAAACGAGCTCCCACATACGTAGAAGCTGCATGGTCGGCTGTGGATGTGACCTTTGCAGGTATTATTTTCTGTAATAGGAACCCCATCCACACTGACTCTAACAGTGTAGGAGTCTTCTGGCATTGGTCTGGAAGGCAAAGGAAGAACACGTAAGGAATGCAATAATTCTTTTATTGAATGCATAGTATTCATGAAAAATACTGCCCCAGACTACATGATATTTTTGAAAAAGGTGCCTAAAATTCTAAGTGATGGATAGTTAACTTCTACTTTACATTATGAAAAGATGATTTCATCCTGAATTCTGCATTGTCAATTCTAAATCACGATCTCAGGTAAATGCTTATTCTAAGTGCACTGATGCTATTGAAAAGAAAAATAAATGCAATAACAACAAAAGTAATAATAATCATTTAATATAGTAACATAACATATCACTTTGCTTTGTTTTGTTTTAAAAAAGTTTTAATCAAGCTTCTCCATAAGTAAGATTTTGTTGCAAAAAAACAGCCAACAAGCCTAAAGTAGATAAAATTCCCTGGAATTTATGCTACATGTTACAATATTGAAAGTTGCAATTTAAAATGATTAATTTTTTCCCTAAGTTTCTAATAACAAGCATTAATTTGGGCTAACAGTAAAGAAACTTGAAATTTCACTATATTAAATGATCATCTTTAATCTTAATGACTATGTCAAGATATTGAACAAAATTAATCAAATACAACAGGAAAGCATAATTTTGATATTTTGAGGAGCATTATTACAATTTAATAGTAGCCATTTATCTTCTAAAAGAAATCAATAATGATAATAGCTCTAATAACCTGGGAAAGAAGTTAGAATATATTTTATCATGCCAATATGTGGAAAGAACATTACAATTGAAAGTAATAAAGATATAGTCTAAACATTATGAAATCAAAACAGCTGATAATCAGAAAACCACTATAACAGCCAGAGCAATAAAATTATTATAATGCTAATATGTATAACTGTAATTCTGATATGATAAAAATTATGTTATTATAGATACTATAGAACATACCTAGTATAACATGTAATTTGAGTTGAATGACTTGCATCTCTTTCTACATCACAAGAAATTGATTGAAAAGAAGACACTAATTGCACACTGTTTCCCAACTCAGCATCATCAACTCCATAGTTAAACTGGTTTGCTTGAGCAAAACCTGGAAAAGTAAAAACATTCAATTATTATTAATGGTTTGTTTTTAGAGCTCTAACCATTGTCATTCAGTATTGAATCATTCAATAAATAATAAGAAATAGTACTGAAGTAAGCAGTTAGCTTATTTCAATATTTATCCCTATGGCTATAATCCTTTTTAGAAGCAGAAAAATTAGACTTTAATTAATTTAATTCATAAAAGTACTTATTGAGAACTGATTATTTGTCAGGTGCTGTTAAATGCAGGGAATCAAACAGCTTATATTTCAGTGGTAGGATAGGGAGGGGTGGAGCAAATAGACAAATATATAAATATCTCTATGTATATATGTCCATATATACACCACCAGATTCTATATACTATATATGGAGGGGATATATGAAAAAAAGCATGCTAAAAGGGATAGAAAAATCACCTGAGGGGAACACTATTTTACCATGAGTTCCTATAAAGCAAAGCCTGAGGTGGGGACTTGCAAGAAGTTTATTTGGGTGATAATCTCTTAGGGACAAGGGAGAGTAAACCCTGAAGAAAGAAAAGCTGGACATCATTGAGGACAACTGGGGCTCAATCTTTTTTTTTTTTTTTTTTTTTTACTTTATTTATTTATTTTTAGAGAGGAGAGAGACAGAGAGGGAGAGAGAGGAGAGAGAGACAGAGAGAGAGAAGGGGGGAGGAGCTGGAAGCATCAACTCCCATAGGTGCCTTGACCAGGCAAGCCCAGGGTTTTGAACCGGCGACCTCAGCATTTCCAGGTCGACGCTTTATCCACTGCGCCACCACAGGTCAGGCCTGGGGCTCAATCTTAATGGAAACTTCTAAGGAAAACAGAGACTGCCTCTTAGAATAAAAAAAATTGACAGCAAGAAGCATTTAGTCATCAAATCCTGTCACCATTGGTTGAGGGTTCCCACTGGAAATCCTTTTCCTGCACTTTCAGGCAACATATATGCATATGAAATCCATGTTCCAAGCCCCTCTTTTAGAGGAAGCCTGGGACAGTCGACAGAGCCATGCTGTGAGAACTCGAGACAAGAATATGAAAGTATATATTGAGTCAAAGTTCAAGGAGGACTATTTGCCACAGCTGTGGCTAGAATTAGAGGTGAGAATAAGAGGCTGAGAGGCTGAGCATGAAAGTCACCTGCTATAGTCCATCCCTTGCACCATACAGGAATTCTAACACTCTACATATTTTTAGGACCATCCATTACCACTTCTCTAAGATGGAGACCAGCACAGCTCTGCTAAGGATTTGATACAAGAAGGTTAGTGTGACAAGCTACAGGCCACACTAATGCAACTAGTTCTGAGGCTAACATGAACATTCACACGTCCCCTCTCCATCACCCACTCTAGATTTCCTTTACCTTTAGCCAGAACGTCAGCTAATGGTGTGACAATAACCTTCCTCCTAAAGGCCTGAACCCTTACTTGCTTTGCCCTTGTTAGCTTGCAGTTGCCATAACTGCCTGTTCACACTTGTCACTGGACAAGCAAGACAAGAAATGCCTCCATGAACATCATGAATTCCAGACATACTCCTCCTTATCTGCATTAGGTAAAGCAATGCTACCTGTGCATGATCATCAGAATTGATTATCTCTAGTTGTCTACTAATTATGTTTGATGAACTCAAACTGATCGGGTAGTAGTGGTTGTTTCAGTTCTGTGGAACCTAATTGGGACCCTTGGCAGAAGCATTCTCTAACTGGAAACTCAGACCCCAAATTCAGCAGAACCTAAAATTGTGAGGACAGAAAGCACAGGTTTAATATCTGGGTGACTGGGAATGGTAACTATGGGAGGTGGCCCATTATTTCCAGCTCCGCGCACTCTCTCTATCAGGAAACAACAGCATGCATCAGCCACTGGCTCACTACATGTGACACATGATGGAGGAAAACATCCCATCCTCCCACAGGATGTTGTTCCTAAGCTGGAATCTTAGCCATTTCTTTCATAGGCCATTACATCATTCTACTAAGCCATCTGTTTCGGGGTGACCCAGGCTTCAGAATCTTGTGCCTGTTATCATAACCTTTTCACTATAGAATGGGTTCCCTGTCCAGAGGACTATTTGTGGAATCTCATGGCAGTAAATCAGGCTCTCTAGGCTCTCAGAAGATGGAGCTGGAGCTGACAAAGGTACTATGGAAAGAGAAGTCAAAACCCATGTCTGGAGCAGGTGTCAGTTCCAGAGATAATGAATCTCTGCTCTTTCCATGAGAGAAGGGGAGTGATACAGATGACTTGTCACTAAGTGGCTAGGTGAACTTCATGAAGAACGGTCTCTCTTGAGAGCTCAATGTCAGTCTCTGCTACTGGCAGGTCAGGTGTTCAGCAACAGCAGCAGGTACCTTACCCTTGGTGAAAGGAATTCTGGAAAATATTGGTCCATGCACAGCCATCACCCTATGACCCCTCTGTTCCTGAGCCCATTTCACAAACAGTGAGGTAGCCGAGGAGAGAAGCTCCTGGATGAGTCATCCAGTCAATCTCGTTGTACTCTTTCCCCTATGGGAATGCTTTCTTGTGGGAATGTCTTATTGTGGGAATTAACTTGAGACATATAGATTTGCATGCTCACTACCATGAGTCCATTCATGTGTCTCTTTCTAAGACTATCTTGTTTGTGATCTTCCAATCCTGCTCCTGGAATATAGGAAACATGCAACACAGATGGTAAGGAAGCCTTTCAGAAGGAGAAAGTCATAAAAATACCCATTGCAAGTGCTTTTTAGATAGAGGAAACAAGTTGTTCCAAGGCCTTGTGATGGAAGCACATTTGTGAATTCAAGAATTAGCAAGTAAGGTGGAAGAAGTATGAGTGAGGAGATGAGACCAGAGATGAGACCAGAAATAGGAGCACTGGGATTAGTTTTGGATGGAGAACCACTGGTGACTTTGAAACACAGGAGAGACTTGATTTTACACTTCCCCAGACTCACTAGCTGCTGTTCTGAGAGTATAGACTAGTTGCAGGAGTGAAAATGGAGTTGGGGCAGGAGAGAAGATGCGGTATCAGTAAGTGATGGATAAATGACTGTCTAGCATGGGTTCAAGAGAACATGGGAGACAAAAAGTGAGGCAAACAAATTGTGGTAACCTTTGTGGAGAGATTTACTGTAAAGGGAACAGAGAAGTCAGGTGGTAGCTGGAGGGGTGGGTAGAGGAAGAAGAAGGTTGATGATTTTGCTTTTCCCAGGTGGGTAAAATAGTCTGTTTTGCATCTTGATGGGTGTGATCCAAGAGAAACAGAGAAATGGATGATGTGAAAACCACAGAGCAGAAATTATAATCTAACTATAAATATATGAAAATTTGAAAGTAGATTTGGAAGTAAAAATGGATTAAGTAATTTTATGCCACATTAAAGTACTTTATATTGTTGAAACAGCATTCAATTTTGAAATAAACCAAAGAAATGAAGCCTATGAAAAAATTAATTGAATAACATTCTATTAATTAAATCTTGCAGTTAAATATACTTCTAGTAAAAATTTTTAAAAGGTACTTAATACCATTCAACTATGTTGTGTAAATTTATGAAGTTGCCTAGGTCATAATATTTTTTGGGTATAAAGTTAAATTATTAAATAGTTTTTGCTCAGATTACTTCAGGATCTAAAATTCCTAAATTGTGAGTTGTAAAAATAGGTGCATTTTTAAATACTATTTTTCTCTGAATATCACAAGTACTTAACATTAAAATACCCTTATAACTTAATTAATGACTAATGGTACTCTTGAAATTATGAAAATTTTCTTTTACACCAAAAGATTTGCATCCATGTAATTAATATGAACTTATGAACTATTTAAATTTCAGAACTTCATTACCTACAGACTATATTGTTCCCCCAGTACAATAATAAACTTAAAATCAGTGTAAAAAAAGAAGGTAAGCCCAGAAATATAGATTTAATTCTTTAAATCTTATGTACTTATTTACTAATGTTAGAAAATATATATATATTAAGTATTTCATTATATTAAGAGCTCAATTGATATCTGTTCTTATTCTTAGTCACAAAAATCCTGAGTTTTAGGTTCAGTATTAATATCCCTTTTAGAAAGAGAACTAATAAGGGTTCAAAACCTATTTGAATACTAATAAGGATTCAAAACCAGGTTGTAGATGCCAACCAGGTTACATATGTGATATTCAGAAAAAAATAATATTAAATATGTACATTGCAAAGCTATTATTTGTAACCTAATGTAAGTTCCTCCAGACGCTATGATTTTAGCTCCTCTTCTACACTTTATATGTAGAAAATATAAGCAGAAACTCAACAAAAGCTAGGGATTTTAATAAACATCATTTTCTTCCTCTCTGCTTATACATTAACAGAACACAACTCATCCAGCATAGACTAAGATACAAATATAAGCACCAACCTAACGTGTGAAAAGATATTTGCACTGAATTCACCGTTTTGCATCTAGAAAGGCAGTTAATGCAAAAAATGGAATTGCGAGATGACTCGTGAAAACACAGAAAAGGAAGCTACTTATAAACCTCCTCATTCCTTCTGCCAACTTCTGCTTATCTTTAGAGTTCACGTTGAGTTTGCAAAAAACAGAAGGGTTGCTGGCAACTAACTAGAGAATGGAAAGTTTTCATTGTGATGTGGCTCAGGATGTGATGTATGTGTTATTTTCTTATTAGGTGCATGTCACATCAGTGATATGGTAATATAGAAGTGTTCTTCAGCTCTCCTAAGACAAATACAACTCTAAAAAATAATACTAACAGAAGATGATCTTATATTAACTTTTAGTTAGAAGTTTTTATATTCTCTTTCTTTCTCTACTAATATATAATTATATATATATATATACACACACATACATATATGTATATATATTCACACATACACAGAGTGGGGACAAAAGAAGGTTTATAGTTGTGTGCATACAAAACAGAGTTTATTCTTGTATTATTATTTATTAATTATTGTATTATTTTTCATACAAAAACCTGTAAACCTAACTTTTGCCCCACCTTGTATATACATTGCCTAGGAGTAAAATCTGTGGAAAAAAATAGAAACCAAATTACTAATATTTGTAAATATTTTCATTATATATTCTGCTAAAAAACAAGCATAAAAATATGTCTAATTTTTAGCTAATTCCAAAGAATTAAAAACAACACAAAGGAATCACCTTTTAAAAGAATTTTCATTTAAAATTCTAATAAGTAATTGGGATTTAGAAGATACCTCTGGAAGTACTCCAAGGTGCTAAGATTACAGGAAGGGTTGGGTGTACTCTGGAAACAGAAAAGGTTGAGGCTTCAAATAGAAACTCCTAACGTTGATAAATTTATTTTTCTTTTGCAGAAAAACTAGAGACAAGACTTGCCAGGCACGAAAACCTGGACCTACTGATAGCAGCCTGTGATGCCTTCATGGAAAATGTTAGTTGCCATGTACAATTAAGAGTGTTTTGGTTTCTTTACTTAAAAACAGCAGGGTTGAGAGTATATAAACCTACTTAAAAATTATAACATCAAAAATGATAAGAAGGAAAGGTGCAGTGTGATGGAAGAAATCCTAATAAATGTAACTAAAGCCATAAAATAAATGCAAAAGAATCATTACAAGGCCCTGGACAGTTGGCTCAGTGGTAGAGTTTAGCCTAGTCTGTGGATGTCCTGGGTTCGATTCCCAGTCAAGGCACACAGGAGAAGCGCCCATCTGTTTTTCCACGCCTACCCCTCTCACTTCTCTCTCTTTCCTTCCTTCAGCCATGGCTTGATTGGAGCAAGTTGGCTCCAGGCACTGAGAATGATTCCATGGTCTCCCCCTCAGGTGCTAAGAAGAGCTCAGTTGCTGAGCAATGGAGCAATGCCCCAGAGGGGCAGAGCATCACCCCCAAGTTGGCTTGCCAAGTGGATCCCAGTTGGGGTGCATGCAGGAGGCTGTCTCTCTGCTTCCACTCCTCTCACTGAATAATAAAAAAAAGATAATCACAGTAAAGTAGCTCTAAATTATAGAGAATATACTATATATAGGTACCTTAGATTTATTATCCATTTCAATTTTCACAGTAGTCACAACAGGTAGGAATGACTGTTCCATTTTACTGGTGAGGAAGCTGAGGCTTAAAGCAGTAACTTGCCTCTGGTCACATAGTGGGAAGTGGCAAAGATGGAACTGAAAGCCAGTCAAACCGGACCAGCATCCATATGGTTTCCATAAAATAAAAAGTGGGTAAATGAACACTTCACATTAACAAAAATTATATGCCAGACACTACAACAGGAAAATATATAGAAAAAAAGACCCAAAAGTAAAATATTACTCCTTCCAACTCACTGATATTTTTAAATAAAGGGAAACATGGTAAGTATCAAGGAAGACAATTGAGAAATACAAGGTATGAATATAAAGTAATAAAACTAATAATTAGAAACACTCCAGAACTTTTCAAAATAATGCAACCTCTCAAATCTGTCAACTTAGAAGGACATAAAAGTATTTCTATGATCATACCATTGCACAAACACTTTTACTTGAGCATGAAAATTGTAAAATTATGTATCTTTGGCTCCTGAAGCACAGCCTTTACAGCAAATGATGTAGTAGCAAATTTTTGCCTGTAAAGGTCAATACTATGCATGGAAATAGTCAAAAGTCATTTGGATACATCAAAATATTAAAGTGGATCTTTCTAGAGAATAAAATTTCAGAGAAATCACTTTTTAAGTCAAACATTTCTATAATAGTTTACTTTTTCATCATAACTTTTACAAAACTAAAACATTTAAAAGTCATATGGGACCAACAGTTAGATAATCATTTAGTATTTATAATTTCATTTGAAAAATGTTCTTGTGTGGTTAATGACTTAGCTCTGCATGCAATTCTAATCATGGAGCATCAGTTAGGGACAGCACTAATGGATTATGGGAATGCAGTCCTTCCAAATAAACTTTGTTTAAGTACATAGCCATTGGAGCTCTGGTGTGTTTTGCAAATTTATTATCATTGCTTTATATACATTCTGTGTATATATTTTATATATATCATGGGACCCCAAATCTACATAAAACAGTATTTAGACTCAGCCTCTGAGAAAGACATATGCTGACACATTTTAGTCACTTACAGTTTGTGGTTAAAATAAAGAGACTGGGTAGGGGTGCTGGTATCTGCAATTTAAATAAGATATAAATACTCTAGAACAGTGGTCCCCAACCCCTGGGCTGCGGACTGGTACCGGTCCGTGGGCCATTTGGTACCTGTCCGCAGAGAAATAATAAATAACTTACATTATTTGTTTTATTTATATTTAAGTCTGAACTATGTTTTATATTTAAAAAATGACCAGATTCCCTCTGTTACATCCGTCTAAGACTCACTCTTGACGCTTGTCTCAGTTACGTGATACATTTATCCGTCCCACCCTAAAGGCCAGTCCATGAAAATATTTTCTGACATTAAACTGGTCCGTGGCCCAAAAAAGGTTGGGGACCACTGCTCTAGAAGTCTCTGCCAAAAGCACCTACAAATTGAGACCAATGGGAAAACTAGAAGTGACATCATGACACTCCTGGGCCTTAGAAAGTACACAAAAGAACCAAGATTATAGTTGGGTTAACAAGGATATTCTTCCAAAGCCTTAGGAATAGAATTTTTTTGGGCCCTGGCCAGTTGGCTCATTGGATAGAACATCAGCCTGGCATGTGGACATTCTGGGGTTCGATTCCCAGTCAGGGCACATAAGAGAAGCAACCATCTGCTTCTCTCCTCCTTCTTCTCCCCATTCTCTCCCTCTTCCCCTCCCACATCCAGTGGCTCAATTGGTTCTAGCTTCACCCTCAGGCACTGAGGATAGCTCAGTTTATTCGAGCATCGACCCCAGACAGGGGTTGCCAGGTGAATACTGGTTGAGGTTCATGCAGAGTCTGTCTATCTCCCTTCTCATTTATTTAAAAAAAAAAAAAAAAAGAACAGGTGCTTTGCTTTGTTTTCCTGTTTCAAACTACGAATGGTCTGGATCTATGTGCTTAAATGCAAACTGTGGTTCCTAAATTAGAAGTTCAGGTCTCAAGACAGAAGGGTGGTTTTATTTTGGGGGGGTTTTGTTTAGTTTTAATCTGGGCATTTCTTTCACGCATGTAAATCTCTGTTAAAAACCTAATAGCTTTCAAGTGAAATAAGCCAATCAGAAAAAGACAAATATCACATGATCTCACTTACATGTAAAACTTAAAGAACAAAATCAAATGACGATATAGAAACAGAGGCATGGATATGGAACAGACTGGCAGTGTCAGAGGGGAGGAAGTGACAGAACTGGATGAAAGATGGGGATGGGATTAGCCAAAAAGCATCTATGCTGTACACACATGACACACGGACACAGACAACACTCTGGCGATCGCCAGAAGGAAAGGGGGGTGGGGACCAGGTGGAAGCGGCAAAGGTGGGGAGCAGGGGGGAAGGGAAAAGACTTTGCTTAGGGTGATAGGCATAGGGTAAAGTGTCCAGATGACGTTTTATTGAGTTGTACACTTGAAATCTGTATGGTTTTATGCACCAATGTCACTCCAATAAATTCAATTAAAAAAAACCTAACAGCTTCAAACACATTATGCTAACAGCAATTTACATTATAAAGGAGTTATGGGTAAAGACATTTAAAAATTGTCTTTAACAAATATATTGCTTCCAGGTGTTTAAAAAAGAACACTTTAATTCAGAATATATTGTCCACAATTTAGAGGCATGTATCCTGGAGAGATTGAATTCCGCAGAAAATTTACTTAAAGTAATACAAGACATAATACATATAACAATTAAATATCTTGCTTTGTCAGTTCTCTCCAGAAACTTCTCATTATAGATTACATAATAGCTTTTGTTAATATTTAAAATACTAACTTTAAAATATTTCCTGTCTTTCAAAAATCTGTAAGCATCTGAATACTACAAACACTTAGATTCCAAAAGGCCTTGTGGTTAAAAGAACCACATATTTCTATTTAATCATAGTAATTAAATAAATTCACTGATTGCTTATCATGTTTTCATCTCAAAAACCAGGCAAGGAGAGAGTCATACACGACCCGTGCTTGATGAAGCACGTGGTAAGGGTCCCTTCTGATGGCAGGAGAAGGGAGCCGAAGCTCTACTGTCAATCACCTTTCTCCTTCCATTATCATTCTATTTCTCAACCACACCCTTTTACAAACATTCTACCCCTAAGCCCCCAACATGTTTTATTTGATATAAAAACAAGTTAAGTATTATTAGACCCATAAGGAGCAAAGCAAATAATTGCAGAGGTGAGTTAAAGATGTTCCTTTCAGTTCAGTCATTAGAATCCAGATCTAAGCAAGTAATTATAATACAAATTCAGATGATCAGGTTGATAGAGCCTCTCCGGTGATTTCGTTAGCTGTTAAAGGGGATAGAGTTTTACCACTCTGGCCAAGTGGAGAAATAACTCTAGTGGATTTTTTTTTTAACCTCAACCTTGGCAAAAAGTGAATAGACCATACCTTCTCCTTTGATAGTTAGTCTTGTTGCTCCATTTATGCTGCCATATTTAGGTATTATTTCTGTGACTTTGGGAATTATTTTGGAGCCATCTGAAAGATATGAAAGTATAGTAGAGGTAAAATGATCAAACAAATACTTCATTTCAAGCATTCAATTTCATACCATATATTACAGTGTTGTTAGAAAAATATCATAAAGTCTATACACTAAAAGAAAAGATACCAATATTTTATTTTTGGCTTTACTGCTAACCAATGACTTGATGGGTGGCTAAGTCATTCACTTAGTTAACTTGATCATTTTCATCATTCTTATATATTGTATTATAAAACACTTTTAAACCCTTAAATTCATGTAGTGCTCAACTAACTGCAGCTCCATAACTCCCGTCAGCAGTCCACACAGCAGCAGACAATGCTGGAGAAACAGCACTGGGGAGAAACATGACTTTACAGAGGCACACAGGAAGCGCAAGGCAGGTAGAACCAAAGAACAGTCCAGGTGCAGAGAGGAATGTTGTGTGTAAAGAAGAAATTGTCTTCTGGGACAGAATAAGACCAGGGAAGATACTTTCTGGAATCTTTCTAGTCTCCTGGTGCTGGTGAGTTCTTAATGCAGAGGTCACTGATTCATTCAACAAAAGGTATTAGGTTCCTTGAGGATGTAAAAACGCATAACAATCCAGCTTTCCAGAAGTTTAGCTTGCACAGTACAGAGTGATAGAAGAGACCACAGGGCCAAGGATGGCCCAGACGGGGCATTTCACCCACACATCTTAGGTCATACCAGTCTCTCCAAAGAAGAGGTGTCCCTGCTGCATCTTGGAGGGCAAATATAAATTAGCTATACTTGACTGGTTGTGGGGAAGAGTTCTAGACAGAGGGAGAACTGTAAACAATACTTCAAAGCAGTGTGCAGTAGACTTTATTTTCTGCTTAAACTGTACAGATCTCGCCATAATTAAATCCAGTAACATCCTCAGAATAGGTGGGAAAATTCAAGTGGGGGCACAAAGAAAAACCACAGAAATCATCAATTATTTGAAACGGGATTATGAAAAAGGTGAAAGAAATTATGATTGTAGGGTTCATTTCTGCTTGAGAAAAGTTTAGTAGGGACTTCACCTATAATGGCAACAGCTCTCTAACACACACACCAGTCCCCAGACCCCATGCCTCTGTCCTTCAGGCCTCTCTGTGCCCACAGCTCCGTGGCTGTTCCTGCTCCAGGCACTCCAATAACTTCCAGCAGCGCACAGCCACGTGTAAGAAACTCCACCTGGATCCTATCTCCAAGACCGCGCTGCTCCTCAGGTTCATCCTGCCGTTATCTCCGCGGACAACTCCAATTTCTTATCTTATCACTCTCTTCCCAGCCCTCTCCTGGGGATTACTTTGAAGGCACAGGGCAGCTGGCCCTGGAAGTGACTGACACCCGCCAAAAAGACCCATTTCTGTCCTACTGGGAGACCTCCCTTCAGTAGGACAAAGGGACCCAAGAAGAGAGAGAGGGAGGACTGGAGTTGTCTCTCTCACCTAGACCTCTATCCCCACTTCTCCATGCAAATTTCAGTCTTATGTCAAGAGCACTTGAGGGAAAGGAGGTAAGATTCCCTAACTCACGCAAGCAACACAGATGAATTAACAGCAATCTCTCCCTCTCCCTCGGTCTGTTTGTTAGGCCCGCCTTCCGGGTCCTTAGGTCCCAGACTCGCCACGCAGCGGCACCCACACCTTTGACCCAGGCTGGTGCCAGCGGTCCTGCCTCTCCCGCGACCCTAAGAGCAGGGACTGTGTCTACATGGACTTCTCCTGCGTGAGTCCCTAGCGCCCCGGATGCGTTACCTGTGTGGAGGTCCGCGGCGCACAGGACCAGCCACCAGAAACCCCAAATCCCCAAAAGCCACAGGTGTCCCATCGCGGCTCTAGTTCCGCGGAGTCCAGCCAGCCGCTGCTCGGAGCTGCCGCCAGCGCCTGCGCTCCGCTTGGGACAGTCACCGCACGCGCGCCCGACTCGTCCCACGCGCGCTGGGGAGGCCGCCCCGCCCCCGGCTAGCGGGCGGCGCCCTGGGATGTGCACACACTTATGCACCACTTCACTGGGAAGCCCAGCCGCATTCACCATACTTCCACACTCAGACCTGGGCACCAGTATCCCAAGCTGTCCCCGCACGTGTAAGAGCCGCAGTCCTTTTGGCAAGACAGATCAATAGACAAGTTTTCCGTCAATCCACCTTTTGTTCCTTTCCTTATCTTTCTTATTCCCTTCCTCCCTCCCTTCTTTCCTCCCTCCCTCCCTCCCTTCCTCTTTTCCTCCCTTCCTCTCTTCCTGTCTTTACTTTTTTATTTTTTTTAACTCTGGGCCTGCACACCATCATGGCCTTTCTGCCGTGGTTATTAATTGACTCCAGTTCAGCCTAAAAGACCACCTAATACACAAACTTCAAGCATTTTCCCCTTCACATGGAAATAAGTTCCTGGTATCCCTTTAACTGACAATCATACTAATATTTATGGATCTCTCGATCATACTAATATTGATATTTATTGATATCCCAAACACCATGTCTAGTGCTCTAGAGCAGGGGTCCCCAACTTTTTACACAGGGGGCCAGTTCACTGTCCCTCAGACCGTTGGAGGGCCAGACTATAAAAAAAACTATGAACAAATCCCTATGCACACTGCATATATCTTATTTTAAAGTAAAAAAACAAAATGGGAACAAATACAATATTTAAAATAAAGAACAAGTAAATTTAAATCAACAAACTGACCAGTATTTCAATGGGAACTATGGGCCTGCTTTTGGCTAATGAGATGGTCAATGTGCTCCTCTCACTGACCACCAATGAAAGAGGTGCCCCTTCCTGAAATGCCGGGAGGGGGGCGCGGATAATGGCCTCAGGGTGCCGCATGCAGCCCAGTAGTTTGGGGACCCCTGCTCTAGAGACTTCAACTCACAATAATTTTTCAAAGGACTGTGACCATTACTACTGCTGTTGTTATATCTTCATTAATGCACACAAGGTCAAGTTGTCTCAGGCCACACAGCTAAGTGTGTAGTGAGGCCTGAGCAGTGATCCCAGAGCCAGCCTGCCTTCTCACCTCTCTCTCCACTGCCCCCAGATCCACGGACCTACAGGGAGGACTTGGGAGGCTCAGGACATACTTACACTAAAAAAAAAAAAAAAAAAAAAAAAAAAAAAAAAAAAAAAGATTCATTCCTTACCTGAAATTCAAGATTCATTCCTTACCTGAAATTCAAATTTAATTCAGCATCTCATATTTTTATTTATTAAATCTGACAAGTCTAGTTAGGAGGGAATACAGAAGAGATGAAAAGAAAACTCTAACTAAATAAAAGTGGGTTCCTTACATTTTAATAAATAAAATTAGGAGTTTATCTCACTGGGGTTAAGAAAATAATTTTGGTAGATTTGGGGAATTATGATCATCTAATAATTTTTTGCAAGCTGACTTGTAGTGTCACCACACTACTGCCACGATGCCACCGACCTCCCTTCTCTTGGAACTCCTCAGCACGTGACACTGTTAACATCTTCCTTGAAATTCCATTCCCCTGAAGAGTCTCAGGTTTCCTCCTACCTCTCCAATCACTTCTAGCTCATATTGTTCTCTTCCATCTCTTCTCGAAAACTGGCATTCCTGCAGGTTTTCCTCACTCTTTCCCTTCTCTATTTGAAACCAGCCCCATTAGCAGAAAATCAGCTAGTTGAATGTCAATTGTCAATTAATTATTTGCAAATTTTACTACCTTTAGAAATTGCAATGTTGTATAAAATGCTTAATGGCTCTACCAAGAATAATTTAGCAGTTTTAACAAAACAAAAACAGCTATGAAATGTGTAAAGTGTATGTTCAATATCAATAACCAAAATAAAATGTGGGAATTTTTATATGGGGTTGTTTGGCAAATTTTAATTCCTTTCCAATAACTTTTAAATTAAAGTTAGATTGAGTTAACCTATGTAAAGTTTTTGGGTAATTTCACTAAAAAGTAACTTAAATGCAATTTAATTCAAACTTCTGATTTTCTCAAATCCTTTTGAATTTATCAATTAAAGTAGACTATGAAGAATAGGCTAAATGATAGAAGAATATTAAAAATTCTTTACTATAAAAATGTAGACAATGTCATTCAAAAGCATTAAGAAAGAAATCAGAAGTAGGTGAAAAATCTTGTTCCATATCATATATATATATATATATATATATATATATATATATATATATTCTTTTTTTTCTTTTGTATTTTTCTGAAGTTGGAAACGGGGAAGCAGTCAGACAGACTCCTGCATACGCCCGACCAGGATCCACCCAGCATGCCCACTAGGTGGCAATGCTCTGCCCATCTGGGGCGTTGCTCTGTTGCATCCAGAGCCATTCTAGCACCTGAGTTGGAGGCCATAGAGCCATCCTCAGCGTCCTGACCAACTTTGCTCCAATGGAGCCTTGGCTGCAGGAGGGGAAGAGAGAGACAGAGAGGAAGGAGAGGGGGAGGGGTGGAGAAGCAGATGGTCGCTTCTCCTGTGTGCCCTGGCCGGGAATCAAACCCGGGATTCCTGCACGCCAGGGCGACGCTCTACCACTGAGCCAACTGCTCTACCACTGATTACCCCATATCATATATTGAAGTCTGATTGTTAATGAGGAACCATTGGAATAGCCAGACTTTCCTGTAGAAAAAAAATCAATATTGTTTATAACAAAGAATAAAACTGCTCTAAGTTTGGGTACATCAATAAAGTGATTAGGAACATTGCTATGTTGATATCTGCTTTGCTAAACTTCTAACACTTAAAAAAATTTTTTTCAACAAATTCTCAGATAGCATATCAACCAGCAAATAACATACAGTATTTGATGTACAGGGGTGGGCAAACATAGATTTCTAGTTATGAGTATATGAAACACAGTGTTTATTCTTGATTATTTTTTATTAATTATTGTATTATTTAGTTGTATTACAACTGCAAACCTACTTCTGCTTACTCCTGTATAATGTGGTTAATCTTATTATGTCCTATTTCACTTTTGTATTTAATTTGTACTAACCACATAATCTGTTACAGTAGTCCCTTCAAGATATATCTTTACATCCTCTATACCTACTAATCTTATTATAAAAATTTAACTATATGCAAGCATGTACAAGTATATATATGCATATGCATATAAATACACATATACACAAATATATATGTATATAACATATACATAATATAACATGTGGTACTCAATGTTTAAAATGAGTGTATAATTTTTCTACATATTTCATTATCAGTAACCAAGATCAAACAATTCTGTTAAAGCTTCTAAATATTTGTTAAACTCCAGTCACTTTATTTGGCAAGTTGGTCACTCAGCAAATTGATTATTTGGCTAATTATCTTCAGGAAAGTTTATATTCAGCAAATCAGTCTGCTTGCCTGTCTTATACTGCCTAAAGTTATTAGAGAGCCAAGAACTATAATTTGCAATTATAGATTTCCACTCATATCGTGTGAAATGAATAAGCATCTCTCTCTAAAAAGTGCTTATTTATACAACATAACAATTTCCTGAAAGAGATCACACCAGTGAGATTTTTAACCTTGAGCTATTAGCAAAGGTGTAATGGGTATTGTGAAAATAAATAATTATAATTAGATGAAAATTTGTATAACCAAAAGGTCAACTTAGAACTGAAAAAGTGGTTATGGAGTTTATATAACTAATGGTTTAAATTATATTACCCTTTAGAATCTTTAAACCTTTATAATTCAGATGCAATATGGAATATGGACAAGGGGAAACATGAATGCAGAATCCTAATTACTAAACCCCATGCTTCTTTTATAAGTCTTAAAAAACTCTAGCTCTAACAGAACCTTACCTGTAGAGCTGCTAGCATCGTGGACATGTTACTTGTTCAGTCTCCAAGAACTCCATGCTTATTTAAATGCGCTGCTGTCTATCTTGAAATGCTTAATAGTTTTTGAATGAAGGAATCTTCATTTTCATTTTACTTTGGCTCTCGCAATTAAGTATCTGGTCCTTCCTGCCTTTATGGTGAAAAAAGGAAAACACAGATTTTAAATGTGCTGATTCCTCGATTTGAAAGCAATTAGAAAATGATAAGGAGTTAGTAGGAACTGCTGCAGAACTAGAAGGAAAAGGAATTCACTTGGAAAATGAGCTGTGTGCTGGACCCTGATTTTGCATCTAGGTCTATTGAGAGAAATGGTAAACAAAATGAGGTACCAGCAAGACAATAGTAGTTCGCCTTCAACAGATATTCAGTGTCCTAGACATTAAGAGTATGACACTAATTTTTTTAAAAAATCTTTGTCCTCATGGAATTTGTATTTCTAGTGGAGACAATAAACAAAATAAATGAGTAAAATATATAATATGTTAGAAATTAATAAATGGTAGAATGAAAAAATAAAACAAGAAAGACTATAAAGGATGTGTGTGTGTGTGTGTGTGTGTGTGTGTGTGTGTGTGTGTGTTGGGTGCGATAATAGGATGACCAGGAAGCTGTCACTGACATGAATTTTGAGTAAAGATCTGAAGGTCTGAAATGAGTCTTCAGCCCTGTTTACATCCTGAGAGTAGTGCCTTCTGGTATCTGGAAAAACAAACGGCAACGCTAGGAGGAGAGTGTGCCTGGTGTGTAAGGTGCAGGGAAGCCAGAGCAAAGTCAAGAGAACAAGGAGGGTGGTAGAAGATACGAGGACAGAGAGGTAATAGGAGGTGGAACAGATAATACAGGATTATGGATGTGACGCTGAGGGAGATGAGAATCTACTGTAGAATACTGAGTTAAAACGTGACATGATTTCACTTATGTTTTTCAGAGAAACACCTAGCTGTGGTTTTGTTGCACTGAACAAGTGACTGAACCCAGTAAAGGCCTCTATATAAATTTTTTTTTCATTTTTCCAAAGCTGGAAACGGCGGCAGTCAGACAGACTCCCGCATGCACCCGACAGGGATCCACCGGCATGCCCATCAGGGGGCGATGTTCTGCCCCTCTGGGGCGTTGCTCTGTTGCATCCAGAGCCATTCTAGTGCCTGAGGCAGAGGCCACAGAGCCATCCCCAGCGCCCGGGCCATCTTTGCTCCAATGGAGCCTCGGCTGTGGGAGGGGAAGAGAGAGACAGAGAGGAAGGAGAAGGGGAGGGGTGGAGAAGCAGATGGGCGCTTCTTCTGTGTGCCCTGGCCGGGAATCGAACCCAGGACTCCTGCACGCCTGGCTGACGCCCTACCGCTGAGCCAACCGGCCAGGGCCTCTATATAAATTTTTAAGATTCGGGCAGGCAGGTGTGAAAATCTGCTCATTTGCAGTCACCCAAGACAAGCCTCCTATAAGTTTCCTTGCTTATTAAACCTGCTATCTACCAATCTGAAGAAGTCTCCCTCTTTCTTCCATCTTTCCTTGCCCTCTGTGTATGGGGGGCCAGTTTTAGAATTCACCTGGGAAACTCCCAAGGTTGTGAACCAACGGAAATTTATGGAGGTTTTCATGTCAAACGTTTTGATATATTGTAAATTTATCAAAATGTCTTAACATTTTGAAACAAACAACAGAAGAATTGGAAGCCTCATTTTTTCTCTTGAGTGTGTGCCTGGAAGAATTACTATTTTGTGAGTCTCTTTTGTAAATTCCTAAAGTTGTTGACATATTGGAAGTTGGAAAAAATTGTTTTATTATTCTGTTCTTTTTTTTTTTAATTTTTATTTATTCATTTTAGAGAGGAGAGGGAGAGACAGAGAGAGAGAAGGGGGGGGAGGAGCTGGAAGCATCAACTCCCATATGTGCCTTGACCAGGCAAGCCCAGGGTTTCAAACCGGCAACCTTGGCATTTCCAGGTCGACACTTTATCCACTGCGCCACCACAGGTCAGGCCGCTCTGTTCTTTTTTAATGTTTTTTCCAAATAAAAATTTATTTGGTTAAAAAAACAGGAACATTATACTCCTTACATGACGGTCCCAGCAGTACTTAATAATATGTCCAGTATTGCTACCTTAATGGAAAAAGAAGTATCTCATAATATTATTTATTTATTTTTTTACACATACTTGTACTAGGAATTAAGACTGCTTTTAAAATCCTGAGAGCTTTACCAACAGCCATAAAAGTCATCAACATTATCTTTTGATAATTCTTCTGAATTATACTTAAACAGTTGTCAAGAAGAGGAGAGATTCAAGATGGCGGTGAAGTAGATGGAAGCTACACTCACCTCCTCCAAGGAACAAACTGGAATTACAACTAAATTATAAAATAATCATCCTGAATAATCAGCTCAAGTGATCAAAGAGACTGGACCAAGACAGGGATGTCTGCTTTTATCATTCTTATTCTACATAGTACTGAGACTCCTAGCCACAGCAATCAGACAAGAAGAAATAAAAGGCATCCAAATTTGAAAGATTAAAATTGTCATTATTTGCAGATGACATGATATTGTATATAGAGAACCTCAAAGATTCCTCCAAAAAACAAACTAACAAACAAACAAATTAGTAGATGCTATTATATTGAGTGATACACCTGAAATCTGTATGGTTTGGTGAACCATGTCAACCCAATAAATTAAAAAATAAATTTAAAAAATCATAAACAAAACAAAAAACCTATTAGAACAGATAAATGAATTCAGTAAAGTAGCAGGATACAAAATAGATACCCAGCCTTATCCATGATGGGGCAGTAGACAGAGTAACATGGAATGTTGGGGACCCAGATTCAAAACCCCGAGATCGCTGGTGTGAGCACAGGCTCATCAGCTTGAGCACAGTGTTACTGGCTTGAGTGTGGGACCATTGACATGATCCCATGATCATTAGCTTCAGCCCAAAGGTTGCTGGCTTGAAGCCCAAGGTTGCTGGCTTAAGGAAGGGGTCACTGGCTCAGCTTGAACCTCCTAGTCCAGTGTTTCCCAATCTTTTTTGTGCTATGCCCCACCTTAACCTTTCTAAAATTTTTATGTCCCCCCCTATGTAACATACATAATTTTTAACATTAAAAAATTGATTTGTTCACTTAATAAACATAAATGATAGGTTCTAGGAAGAAATCACTATGAAATTGTTAACAAAACACAGTAAGTAAAATTTCAAAACATATAATGAAAAACAGAAATTTAAATTCCAAATAATTTTAATACAGATTTTTCTATATTAATTTATTATTTCAATTTAGTGTGATCCTTGCGCTTGATGCTTGCTGCACAGAGATTTTATATTAGGTTCCAATTTGGTTAGCTTTAGTCTCAAGTCTCCACGTTGTGTTATATCCAGCAGATTTCTTTTTTTTACCAGTAAATCATTTACAGCACTAAATCCACATTCAGCTAAAAATGAAGATGGAAACGGTAGCAATAGTTTTCTTGCACATTTGGTTGAATTTGGGTATTTGATTTCTGTTTCCTCACAAAGCCATGCCATTGCTCCTTTGATATTAAATAAAGCTTTAACTGACTCATCATTTTGCAATTCTGCGAGTTCTTCTTGATACTGCATATTTGATATATCAGACAAATCCACTAACATTGGCTGCATCATCCATGTTGGGAAATCAATTTGTTTTAAATCAGAAAATCTTTCTTTTAAATCAGCCGATAGAATATTCAAATGATTGACAATAACAAGTAAAGCAGTATCAGTTACTTCACATTTTTGGAGCCAATGAAACTGTTTAAAGTTTTTGTTGTTAATATGTTTCTGACATAACTCAATATTGGTAATGAAACCAAATATCTTTGCTTTTGCATCAACAAGAGTTTTATTTGTTCCTTGAAGTTGCTTATTTAATATATTTAGTTTTTCAAAGATATCGGCTAAATAACTCACAAATGTTTTACCATCTATTGTTAACAGATACTTCATTTCAGGTTTGTCGCTTAAAAAATCACTAAGAGTATCAAACAGTTCCATAAATCTTTTCAAACAGTTTCCTTTAGATAGCCATCTTACTTCAGTATGAAGTAAAATTCTCACATGGTCTTCATTTTGTTCTTCACAAAATAGCTTGAAAAGACGCTCACATTTGGCACTAGCTTTAATAGCATTAACACACTTTATTACTGTATGTAATACTTCATTCAGAACAGGCGAGATGTTTTTAGCTACCAAGTTTTCCCTATGAATAACACAATGCACAAGAATCATTTCTGGATTTGCATCTTTCATCAATTTTAAGCAGCCATTTTTCTTGCCCATCATATTGGGAGCACCATCTGCAGCACAAGATGTTATATTTTTCATTGGTATATCATTGACATCTAAGTAGTTTTTTAGCTTATTATATATATCTTTAGAGGTAGTGGTGCTTTCTAATCTTTTACAGAACAACATTTCTTCAACAAAATGTCCTTTATCAATATATCTTACGTAAGTTATCAATACTGCCTCACTGTCTCTCAAAGTTGATTCATCCATTTGCAAAGAGAATTTTCTTGTTTTCAGCTTTTCAATAAGTTGTTTTTCAATATCCTCACTCATTTAGTCTATTCTTCTGCTAACAGTATTGTCACTGAGTGGCATAGCTTTTACATCTTTGTCATCTTTTTCAAGAACCATTTTAAGAAATGCTGATATTGACGGTTTTATTAAATTCTCTCCTATAGTGTGATTTTCTCCAGTTTTAGTGATGAATAAAGAAATTTGATAACTAGCCTCAAGAACATGATTATTAGTTGAAGTATGAGCAGTAAATAGAGACTTTAATGTTGTTTTTTTCAAAAATTTTCTTTAAAGTTTTAAAGTAACTCAAATCTGAATTAATATGAGCACTATGTTTCACCTTCAAATGCGCCTCAAGACGACCTCATTTCATTGATTCGTTGGTCAAGCATTGCTGGCATAAAAGACAAAAAGGAATCTGCTCATCGTGAACAGCGGGTATCAACCCAAATTTTAAATATTCCTCTGAATATTGACAAGTTTTTTTCTTGCTTGCACCACTCATTTTACTATGGGCTATAAGAAATAAAAATAAGATCAATTAAAAACTAATATTAAAATATGTGTTAAAATATATTCAATGTGACATAGAGTAAACGTATACTAAAAATTCATATTTATTTAAATGTATATAACACATTTACTACACTACCACCGCAAATCAAAAGGTATCTATATTTTTTCCACTTGATAAAATTTTCTGGAAAGTTATGCTTCTAAAATTAAAATTGTCATGCATGCACTATTATAGCCCCAATAATATTTATAAAATATTAGTGCTTTCTAGCCCCGATGCAAGAAGTACTTAATAAAGAGTTTAATATTGATAAAAATAAAATCAAATACCAATTATATCTATACAATATATATATGTATATTTATTAAATCAACAAGCTTTTACAACAGTTTTGACTGACACTTATTTCAAATTAACACCAACTGAATGATGTGAAACACTACAGAAGTTGCGATGGGCCAATTAGGTGAGAATAACTGCATTGTTTAGCGAGTTTTTAAAATGTCCGGGGTTCCCCGCGGCAGATGGCACACTCCGCGGTGAACCCAGGACAAAGTTTACTTGACGACGCCAATCACCCAGTTGATATTTTGGTCTCGTCAAACGAAATTATACTTAATAATTATTTACCGCAATTATTTAAGAATTGCATTTTTTGTTAAATTTGGCACCGATATCTAGCATTGCATTTAAATGGCCTGGGGCGAAAGAGTTAAAGTCCTGTTGAGTCCATTTTCAAATTGCCCCCCTTAACTATCAAATTGCCCCCCTGTGGGGCGTGGGCCCCACGTTGGGAAACACCGTCCTAGTCAAAGCACATATGAGAAGCAATCAATGAACAACTAAAGCTGCAAAGTAAAACAAACAATCCAATTAAAAAATTGGCAAAGGATCTGAATAGACACTTCTCCAAAGCGGACAGACAGATGGCAATTATAAGCTGATGCTTCTCATCTCTCTTCCTTCCTGCATTCCTCTCCCCTCCCCTGCAATAAAAAAATAAATAAATACAAAATAAATATCCAGAAATTAATCATATTATTTATACACCAATAATGAGCTATCAGAAAGGGAAACTAAGAAAACAATTACAAACCATTCATTCTTCACAAAGAATAAAATACCAAGAAATAAATTTAACCAAGGATATAAAAGAACTGTACTTGGGAAATTATAAGACACTGAGGGAAGAAATTGAAAAAGATACAAATAAGTTGAAGCATATATTGTGTTCATAAATAAGAAGAACTGATAACATTAAAATGTTTTACTACCCAAAGCAATCTATAGATTCAATGTATAGCTAGTGCTCGACTTACAACCACGATTGGTTCCAACAGACTGGTTGTAACACAATTTGGTCGTAAGTAGAGTAGGCTATATGTACAGTACTGTGAAATGATGTTATAAAAATCTTTAAGTCATATTTTATCATAATTTTCTTTCATTATTGTTATATATCATAATTTTCTTTGTTCATTTTATGCCATTTGTATCATCTCTACACCATTTTGTTTCTTATTTTTACATTTGTCAGGTTTAAGTAAAACACTGCATTACCAGTACAACTGGTTTAATATTTGCAAAGACAATTTCTTTTTGGTAGACATCTTGGGAGGGGTTTGATGAAAAATGTCCAAGACACAAAACACAAATTACTGTACCGAGTCTGGGATAACAATTGAAATGGTGCACGCGGAGATGGTAGTGCTGTCGGAAGCTGGTCCGCACTGTCGTATGCCCAGCTGGGCAACACTTGAGCTGCCAGACGCGGAGCAGTTGTGGCTAGTGACTGGTCATAAAGTCGAATGGTCGTAAGTTGCATAGGTCATAAGTCGATCAATATTTGTAATTCCTATCAAGATACCAATGGCATATTTCATAGAACTAGAACAAATATTCAAAAACTTATATGGAATCACAAAAGACCACAGATAGCAACAGCAATCTTGAGAATTAAGAACAAAGTGAGAGGAATCATACTACCTGCTATCAAACTATACTACAAAGCCACAGTAATGAAAAGAGCCAGCTTCCAACATAAAAACAGATATAGATCAATGGAACAGAATAGAGAGCCCAGAAATAAACCCACACCTCATAATCAACTAATATTTCACAAAGGACTCAAAAATATAACAATGAGGTAAAGCTAGTTTATTCAATTAATGGTGTTGGGTGAATTAGATACATGCAAAAAAATAAAATAAAACTAGACCACTATATACAAAAATAAACTCAAAATGGCTTAAAGACTTAACTGTTAGACTTGAAACCATAAAAATCTTAGAAGAAAATTCGAGCAGTAAAATCTTGGACATTTCTCCTAACAATATTTTTTCTGATATATCTCCTCAGGCAAGCAAAACAAAATAATAAACAAACACATAGGACTACATCAAACTAAAAAGTTTTGCACAGCAAAGGAAACCATCAACACAAAATGAAAAGACAACCCACTGAATGGGAGATCATATTCACTGATACATCTAATTAAGAGGTTAATATCTAAAATTTATAATGAACTCACACCAAAGTAAAACAAACAATCCAATTAAAAAATTGGCAAAGGATCTGAATAGACACTTCTCCAAAGAGGACAGACAGATGGCCAAAAGACATATGAAAAGATGCTCAAAATAACTAATCATCAGAGAAGTGCAAATTAAAACCACAATGAGATATCACCTCACACCTGTCAGAATGGCTATCATCAACAAGTCAATAAATAACAAGTGTTGGCAAGGATGTGGAATAAAGGGAACCCTTTTGCACTGTTGGTGGCAGTACAGACTGGTGCAGTGCAGTCACTCTGAAAAGCAGTATGGGGTTACCTCAAAAAATTTAAAATGGAACTTCCTTATGACCCAGTGATTCCGCTTCTGGGACTTAACCTGAAGAAACCTGATATACAAATTTGAAAAAATATATGCACCCCTATATTTATTGCATCATTATTTACAATGGCCAAGATCTGGAAGCAGCCCAAGTGCCTATCAGTAGATGAATGGATAAAAAAGCAGTGGTACATTTACACAATGGAATACTACTCAGCAGTACAAAAGAAGGAAATCTTACTTTTTGTGACAGCATGGATGGTGATGGAGAGCATTACGCTAAATGAAATAAGCAAGTCAAAGAAAGACAAGTACCATATGATTTCACTCGTATGTGGGATCTAATGAACAAAATGAATTATCAAGCAAAATAGAAACAATCTCATAGATATAGAGAAGGCTGACAGCTGTCATGGTAGGGGGACTAGGTGAAGGAGAGTAGAGAGATTTAGCAAAAAAGAAGAAAAAAGCCCTCACGGACACTGACAACAGTGTGGTGATTGCTGGGAAGGTGGGGTGGGGGAGGTCGAAGTGGGTATGGAGGGATAAATAGTGATGGATGGAGAATTGACTGGGGGTGGTAGACATACAATAGTGTACAGATGACGTGTTTGTTGTAGGATTGTGCACCTGAAACCTGTATAATTTTGTTAACTAGTGTCACCCAATAAGTTCAATAAAGAGAGAAAAAAAAGAAAGAGGACAAGAATACAAAGTACACCTTTATCAAAGAGTTTACTGGCTTTCACAGAAAACAAAACTTAAGTGCTTTTTAAAATTAAGGCAGTTAGTTGCTTTAAGTTTTCTGAAAAAAAGTAAATTCCAAATTTGGGACACCTTGAATAAAAATGATTTATTCATTTATATACACATTAATTAATCAAGGTTTTCTGTGCTTATAACCATTAAGATAAAAATTTGAAATTCATGGAATTTCCAATATATTATATATATAATATATGTTGTGCTGTTGAACATCACCCACAGTTTAATATTCTTATACAAGTTTAGAAATAACTTGAATAAGCCTTAACACTGTTATTTTAAAATAATAAGATATGATTTTAAGTTTACTTATATTTGAAATGCACTGCCTTAATTTTGTTAATAAAGATGAATACTATGCATTTTGAAAAAAAATTATGATTATATTTTAATATAGTTTCCTGTGTAATTCTAAGAATTTTATTTTGTGCCCTTATATATGTTATACTGAGAAAGAATTCATAGGTTTCACTTGACTGCTGAAGTCATACAAAAACTGTTAAGACCTCTGATTTAGGTAGAGAAGAAACTAGGTCATGTGGTTAGGATTTGAGAAACTCCAGCAGTTAGAGTCCAGCTGAAGAGATGTCAGCAAAGAAGACTGGAAGACAGCAGCCATGAGTTAGGGGGAAGGAGGACAGCTTTGTAATATGCAAATCAAGGAAGACTATGTCTGAGGAAGGAGAGTGGCCAGTTGTTACCAACACTGCCAAGAGGTTAAGGTAGTAACGTCTCTTGAACTTGGCATGAATAGCTTCGGTGGAGTGTAATTTCCATAAGGTTAATTAATATGAGTGAGTAGGAGGTAAAGAGTACAGACAGTGACTATAGACAACTCAATTAAGAAGCCTTTCTGGCTTTGAATGGGTTGTTAGTTGTCTGGAGATCTCTACAGTGTTTCTACAAAGTGAAAATTGGTTAGGATTATAGAAAATGCTGCTGGGCAGAGAAATCATCTGTGTTTTTTCATTAACAATGTCTGCTGGGGTAAAGTATGGGATCTAGATCCTAAACACGAAACTATTATATGAGCACGATTGTTAGGAGAAAGGTACAGTATATGGATAAAGACATATAAAGTCCTTGACCATAACTTTGACTCCATGTCACATCCCCTAAGAGGAGTGGCCATAGAACATCTAAGTGACTAATGAAAACATTAAGCACATTAATAGTAAAACTGAGTAGAGAGCCAGAGCACTCACAAATTATATTAGTCAGAGTGAATGCTCCTCAGACCACACAATGTACAGTGCCACCTAAATCACCTACGCATCAGACAGGCTGTGGTTCAATGGACAGCTCTATTTCAATTACTCTACTTCATGCTTCCTATTCCATTGAAGCCCATATGAGTTAGCTGTCTATGAAGAATAAATTCTCAAAGGGGTACCCTCAACAATAATTTTGGGATAAGAAAGTATACAGTAACTGAAAGTGACTTATCTTACTCATCTTCACTTCATTCAGGTGAAGCACAAAGCCAAAGAATTTATGGATGTGATAGGTACTGGTACCAGCTCTTGTACTTAAAACTATTACATGAGCAACATTATACCAGGAGTAGAGATTCTGTCTACTTTCATTTCTCACCTTTCTTCACTATTGTCATGCTAAGCCAACATTCACTGAACGTCCACACAGTTTTGACACTATATAATGTCTATTTATATATATTTTTAAAAAACAAAGTGACATAGTATGAAAAAAGGAAAATATGAATATTATTCCTTTAAAAGGGCTCCTATAAGAGGAGCACAATGACAAGGAAATAGACACTGAATGTAATTTTCTTTCATTTTTTAATAAGAATTTACTCTGCTGCTTTTTTTTTTTTTGATAAAGAAACTGAAACAGAAATATTTCAGTTGTGGCATAAGCTATTTAAATCAACTTGCTTCCTGCATTCGTGAATTGACTTTGGAAAACAGTCACAATGAAACACTATCTGCATCTCACTGTAGCTTCATTTTAATTTATAATAGCAGCATGTTCTGAGGCCCTCACAATTAAGTTTTAATTCAATAACACCTTCATCTTGAAAAAGCTGCTTGGCCAGTTGGGATGACACGTTTCATTTACCCAGAGCCCAAAGAGGACCAGAATAGTCTTGAAGTGCCCCCTGGTGGCTGATAAGCAGAATAATCAAATATAATTTGAAGTCTGAAATAATTTGGCATAAATCAAATTTTCCCTACCCTCATTATTTATTAGCTTAAAATAATTTATCGAGAATTGTTTTCACTTAGACTCCCAAATGGATAAAAAATATAAACAGAAACAAAAAATAAACTATGACACAAACTGTTTATAGTCCAGTGTGAAAATTACAGGATAATTTCAATCCTCCCTAAGGGCTATTATAGTGGTATTTTTTCTATTCCTATCAAGCAATTTTGGTGATCTTTACTTTTGTAGTAATTCTCATGGAAATTAATAATGTATAGAAATTCCAGAAAAGTAAAAGCAGGTTTTTTCTACATACGTATTATTTCTATATCTATGTAAATCTAGAAAACACGTAGTAAATACATATTTCTATAACTTTTCCTAGGAGTAAAATGAATTCAGTGTTTTTTTATAATGATCCATATTGCTTTGGATTATTCTATTAATATTACAGTTTTTAAATTATTTTAGTTCTTGCCAGATCAACATTTAAAATGTATTATGCAGATGAGGAAACTGAGGCAGAAGAGGCAATCTTACCTGATAATTCAGTGTCACAGATGAGACTAGAACTCGAAGTTTTTGATTGCACCTGTTTTCTTGTTGGATTCATCCAATGACTTTGTGTGGTTTCTAATGGTAAATATGAGGGGTTTTATTAAGTCACTGAGTAACATGAGACAGCAATTTACAAGAAGGGTTAAAACACAAATGCACACATTGGATCATTTCCAGCATCAGCTACTGAGCACCTGTCACAGTTCTCTAGGGTCAGATGGAGCCTTTATCAAGTTATGAAAAGTCCCATATCCAGTTTCGTCTCCAGCATCACCTAGGCCCTAGCTTGGCACTGCTCAACCAAATGACACACTTGCAATGCCAAAGCAAAGTGATTACCTAAATAATTTAGTTGAGTCGTCTCTAATCCTATACAAGAAAAGTTTATAGTAACTCTAAGTACTATTTTTTACTCACTCAATGCAGTCATGTAACAGTAATCTGCTATTGAACTTTTAACATTGAGCACGAAAGGATGCAAGATTTTTAAAGAATGTATTCCTAGTTAACATAAATCAATAATGTCAGTCAAGATGTTCAGAAAGTTGGTTTATTTGAAAGATATCAAATGGTTCTGGATGCAAACTACAAGACATTTTGAAGATGTCAAAAAACCCTAGAGATTCTCAGCCCTATCATTTTGAAGCTATGCTTTTTAGTATTTTGAATTGCTATGAAATATTTTCAATTATCTTTTGTTCCATCTCAAAATATTTTTATCTTTTCCTTTTCTCATATTTTGTTCTGCACTAATAAAATAGTATCTCTATGAGCAATTTTGCTTTTATATACAGTACTATGAAATAAGAACTACCCATTGTTTTTAACATTTCCTTTTTGATAATGGGTAGCAGAACAATGAATATAACTCATTCAACTTTAGATCATTGCTTTGTGAGATGAAACAAAACACTCTTTCAGTAGGTTTTGTCATTGTGCGTGCATGTTTTAGGTTCAACATTTCATGTAATTAAGTCCAGCAGGTTCCAAGACTACATTTAAAACATAAATTCATCAGAAAGTAAAATTCTATCTCTGTGAAACTTTTCCTCAAATATATGCCAATTGTATTTTTTACCTTCTATTCTGCTTTCATAATGTTCACCCACTGATTCATTTATTTTGTCCATTCACTCACAAATATTCCCTCCCCTCCAAAAGATGCATGCAAAAATTCTAGCACTACTGTGTTGCAAAGAAATGATGCACAGGTGCTCCTGATGGAAAAACAGCAGTGGGAAATCTACATCAAATAGAAATGTCAAAATGCTTTAGGAACTCAGGCAAAATTTCAAAGGCCAAGAGTGAGGTAAGTGATAGGGCTTTCTAGCTTGACAGACCTTCAAAGGGATTTCGGGATGAACAACTCGATGCTTTGGGGAACTCCTTAGGGAAGTAAGTATATAAATGTCAGAGCAAGAGGGCCTAGGTGCTATGGCTAAGTGTGAATTTTACCCTGCAAACCAGGAAGAGCCATTAAGTTCCAAGAAGAGGAATAAAAGGACCAAGCTTGAATTTAATAGGGTGATTAGGCAAGTGTGGATGCTGGAGGATGCATGGAGCATGCGGCAAGGAAACAATAGCTGCTTACCCCACTTATCTGGGCGTGAACTGAGGCAGGAAGAGGGCAGGGAGCAGACACCCGATCACCTCGCCACAAGGGGTCCTTGATCAGCAGCATAAGCATTGATTGGGTTTGTCAGAAATAGAATCCTGTGCAACACCTCTTACCTTCAAATCAGTATTTTAACAAGCTCCTCAGGCAATACGTATCCCTAGGAGGTACGACTTGCATTGATAAGGAATACAGTAGGGGTAGTTACTAAGGGAAGAATGTCACTATGTTAGGTGTGGTCAGTTTGAGGTGCTCTTGGAACATCCAAGGAAGCTGATCCATAGTAGGTGGGTACACGCATATGGAGACGGGGTTGAAGTCTGGGTTGGTGATGCAATTTACCATTTATTAACCTGTTAGTATTTGAAGTCATGGTCCGACCCATTCCCTGGGATTTCTCCAGGAAAAGCGTATCATTAGTCAGGCAGAGGGCTCAGGAGCAAGCCCTAAGAAACACCATTATTTCAAGTCCATACGGCAAAAGGTACTCCACAAGAAATAGAAGGAACTTCCAGTGGTAGGAATAAACAGTGAGGAGTGGGAGGAAAGTTCCAGTGGCGGGATGCTCAACATTCTCAGTTTCCAGAAGAGGTCACATAAGTACAGACAAGAGTCCATTGGATTTGGCAATCTTGATGTCAGAGTAAAGCTATGGGTGGAGGTTATTTCCCATTAAGTTCTTTCTTGACCTTAGTATGTGGGGATGTAATTTAGAGTTTCTGCTTTCAAAGTTCAGATGAGTAGATAAGTGAGAGGAGCTTGGTATGGAGCCAGTTTTGCAATTGTTCTCTCTTCCAATAGGATGGTAAATTCTTTGAGGAATAAGGAAGGCACATAAAGATAAGTAAGACCCAGTCCTAATGCTCAGTTTATAACAAATAAGACAACTGTAGTACAAGATGGGGCATGTATTATAAAATACTATAGGGATTCAAAACAGAAACACACCGTATCTAGACAATCAGAAGAGGCTGCTTACTTCTCCTCAGTTGTGAGCACAGAAATATGCACATACTTAATAAGTAAACTATATTAGTTGCTGACTTTTTCTCACAACAAATCTGGTAGATTGTTGAAAAGTCCCATTTATTCCAAAATCCAAGGAAACTTCAAACTCATTCATGAGATATTTATTAAAATAACACATTTAGGGAAAAAAATCAATACAATGTATACATCATTACCGAAAACTGTATACCATCATACAAAAAAGGATTTTATTTTGGGAAAGCGATTCCTAATTTATGGCAAGTTTTACTGTCAGAAGTAAGATCACAAAACAACACAAGCTAATTCAATCTTAAAGGCTGGCATGCTGAGCAAGGAATGTTCTTATTCTTTGTAGAAGCTCCTTCTTTACACTGTCAGGTACCAGGGCTGAAATACAAAATATAAGAGTAAGAATATTCCAATTAATATATGTCAATTTGAGATATATTTTATTCAGGATGACTAATCCATAAATTTATTTATAATTTACTTCACAAATAGCCCTCATGCTTTAATAAAAAAAAATAGATAAATATCTGAAAAAATCAAGTATCTTTGCAATTCAATATTGGAATGAACTATCCAGTACTGAAATATACTGCACACTGACAACATGGAAAAACTCTTTAAACTAGGAGTAAAAAAGGCATTTTTTAAACATACAGGCTGTAAGAAATTGATAATTTTAATTCAAATGCAACATCAACTTAATAAGCTTGGTCAAAATCACTGTTAACAGGCAAAAGACAAAAACTGGGAAAACATTTACTGAAAGGGGCTATCTCTCTACAATTTCTTCTATTTGATAAGAAAAAGATCAGCAGGCTGGTAGAAAAATGAGTATAGCAGATAAAGAAAAGGAGAAGTACACAGTTCTTGAACAAAAAAGGGATAAACCTCACAGTAGAAATAAAAATTAAAACCACATTGAGATAACATATTTTACCAATCAGATTGGCTAAAATTCCAATAATATACAGTGTTGGCAGGACTGAGGGACAAACTGGCAGTTTCATGTTAGCTGGTGGGAGTGTAAACTGGTACAACATTTTTGGGAAAGTAATTTGGGAATATTTTATATAAATAAGTACACATACTCTCTGACTCAGCAAAGATGCGAAAACACCACAGTGGTTATATTTCCTGTATTTTTACTGTTTGAATTTGAACCATGTCACTGTATTATCTATGAGGGTCCTAAATTAAAAATGAAAAAAAAAAAAAGCCCTGTTGTTTGAAATTTTAATATTAAATGTCAGTAAACAAATACACATTATTGTTGTTCCTTTTTTTGGCTATTAAAAAATAAGGGCAATAGAGAATTAACTAACAGTTCTAATGTTATTTGCTTACATCTTAGGAAATGGAAAGCTTCAGATATAGTCCAATATTTCTATAAAGAATTCCAGAAGTCAGTACACAAATCAAATGAGACAGATACTTTTCTGTATAAATTATTTAGTTTAAGCCTGCCTAGAAATAAAGACTACATAATTAATTCAAGTACACTGGAAATGTGATCAATATGTACATTACATATACTTTTAGTTAAAGTTATGGTGTTGGAGAACAGATCAGCTGCTCTGGGGTTGGGGACAGGGTATGAATACAGAGGGCCAGCCTGAGAGAGTTTCAAGGCAGTGGTGGCTACATGAATTTATACATGTGTACAAAATTCAGAGAATTGCACACTAAAAAAAAGGTCAATTTCACTGTATATTTATAACAATAAAAGGCTTCTACTTGTAACTGTAAAGACTAAGCGCATACAAGAACAGATTTACTTTCACTTCTCTTTTGCTCATTCTCCCGCACGGGCGCTACAGGGACTGATATTTCCAAGACTACAGCGTTCACGGAGAAAAAAAGGACAATTTCTACCCTGTATAGCCAGTTCCTACGTAACGGTAACAGATTAAGCATCAATTACAGAAGAAAAATAAAAAACAAAGTTAGGGAATACTATTTTAAAACATAAACTCATGGAGAGGGATAATAAATACTGTTGGTTTGTTTTTTCTTTTTCCTTTTTCTTGCCCTGAGACCTGTGTGAAGAAAGAGTCAGGTGTTTGTAGCTGCAAGTAGGCCAAAACATATGGTGGGAAGGTCCAGGGGATTCCCTACTCCTTCCCACCAGCTAAGCAGTTCAGGGAGCTAGCAGTCTCCAATAATAATTTTCAAACTTACTTTTACACTTAAAATTTTTTTTACTCTTTTTCTTTTTTTATGTCAGAGACAGAGAGAGAAGGACAGAGAGAGGGACAGATAGGAAGAGAGGAAGAGAGATGAGAAGCATCAATTCTTTGTTGCGACTCCTTAGTTGTTCATTGATTGCTTTCTCATATGTGCTTTGACTGGGGGGGCTACAACAGAGTGAGTGACCCCTTGCTCAAGTCAGTGACCTTGGGCTCAAGCCAGCGACCTTTGGGCTCAAGCCTGCAACCATGGGGTCATGTCTATGATCCCACGCTCAAGCTGGCGACCTCAGGGTTTTGAACCTGAGTCCTCTGCATCCTAGGCCGATGCTCTACCCACTGTTCCACTGCTCCACTGCCTGGTCAGGCCTACTATTTCTATGTGACAAAAGAAAAGGTCATTTAATTTGCCTGCTTCCACTTCCACTTTCTCAAAATAAATGAAAAAAATATAGCTCCATCTGAGACAACAATATAATGTAGTTCCTGACAATATTTATTCTATTACATCAATGGTAATATATTTCCTCTCTGTCCTTTGCCTTCAATAAACAAGACATTAAAAGAAGAAATGCACTGGTTGTAGTGTGAATCTTAAGTATGAATAGCCCTCAACATGGAATTACAGCACTACCAAATTCTTAGACATTAGAGAAGACAGAGGTTGGTTTATCTTTAATAAGCAGAAAGAGAGTGGAGCAATGACTCAGGGACAGAAATAAAGCTCTGACTTAATAAATATTTAAGTGAAATCAGGCCATATCTAATAAGTTTATAAACTTTAGCATCATGTACTATTTGCCTCTATAAAATCACATATTTTAAAAATCATCTGTCTTAACAACCCTATCAACTTATTTGCATACTGTTTTAGATTGCAGAAACATTTCACATCTCTTATCTCACGTTACTCAAAACCATGCCAGAGAGGTAGGTAGGCAATTATAAGTCTTCCCAATGAAAAAACACCAAGTACCCACATAACTTTGGAAATGTTTTCCTTGTAGAAAGAAGGACAAGTAGAACCAGCGAGAGAAACGATCCCGTCTTTAGCACACGTCTCTTTTCACACAATTTGTATTCCTCACCTCTGCCTTTTGGTGTGATTTCAGCCACCAAGTCATCAACAGTAACGTGTTCTAGTCCTTTTTCTTTAATTACCTCTTATGCAAAAGCAAAAAACAAATCATATCATTTAAAATCATTATCTGTAAGAAAGATTTTCATAGAGGAAGGGTTAAGATCATGTTTTTAGAGTGCAGACTGGTCTTTAAAAAAAAAAAGAGGACACTTCTTTTTTAATGTGTATTTAGTTCAACTTTAAACACATATTCACCAGATAAAATCATATACGCCTGTTCATCTCTCAGCTCAAGAAATACAACACAGAATGAATTTGAACTGTATGGTTAAATTTAACATTTGCAAAGAGCTGGAAACACAACTGCACAGATCTTACTTCACTGTAATCATAGTAGCTCTTATATTTATGGAGGGAAAAAAGCTATTATTTGTGTCCAACTTATAATTTCATAGCCCAAAATGAAAATATAGAACTCTTTTGCTCCTCTCCTCTCTAGGCTGGGCCATGGAAGGAGAAGAAAGTAGTTACCATTTACTGAACATCTCTTATGTGTTGGAAGCTTTACATCATTTCAGTCACAATAATTGAATGAACAGGGCATTTTCCTAATGGGCTGGGAATGATCTCCAGTTCACAAGTGAGGCAACTGAGGTGTAAGGATGAAATAACTCATCCAAACATGAGCTGAAATACAGCTCTAGTCTCCTACTAGTGAAGAAGTGGGACTTCAAAGTCTATGCTAGTACTAATTTGTCACATTCCTTATTAAGGTTAATGTTATAGATAAACAGCTGCCACTGTCATTATTACTTGTAGAAACCCTACAAAATAATGAGAAATCACTAAAAATAACCAAAATGCTATTATTATACTAAAAGCTGAGCCATAATGGAGGCTCGTCTTAGTGACGTGTAATCTATCTACTGGTGTCATCATCAATATTAAGCAATATTATAACTCCTATTCTACATTTTAAAAAATAAGTAGACCCTGACCGGGTAGCTTAGTTCAGTGGTGAGATTCAAACAACAACCGGTTCTCTGCTGTTTTATGTATAAAAAAATGATATAATGGAAAGTAGTTTATTATTTCATGCAATTTAATACTTAAGAATAATAAGAGGTACACAAAATTAGATTATAAGAGTTTTTAAATATTAATAAAAAAATATTAAATAATACCTGACAAAAAAATACAAGTTGTCACCCCCTGGTTGTTTGGCACTTTTTCTCTTTCCGTTATATGTTTGTTTACTGCAGTAACAAACATAAAGGAATTAAAATGCAGTATTTCATCAAAGAAATAATGAGTTTTATGAAATGAATAAATAAATACTATAAGCATAGTTCCGTCAAAGTTTTTTCACCTATGGATGGAGTGAATATTACTACAGGTGCTTAGAATATGCTATTGTACAGATGAATGTTAAAAAAAATAAGGAATGTAAATTTGTGATTTCCACATTAAGTGACTGCCTAGGCACCCACCTTAGAGAGAACCCTGATTACAAGTGCCATTTTAACCAGTTCGCTGAACTCAACAAAAAATTAGGTATTGGATCTGCTAAACTGGTGTGAACCGGCTGAATCCCACCACTGGCTCAGTTGGTTTAGAGCATCATCCCGATACTCCAACATTGTTGGTTCGATTCCCAGTCAGGGCACACAGGAGAAGTGACCATCTGCTTCTCCACCCTTCTCCATTCTCTCTCTCTCTCTCTCTCTCTCTCTCCCCTCTCCCACAGCCATGGCTTGATGGGTTCCAGTGAGTTGGCCCTGGTGTTAAGGATGTCTCAAGCACTAAAAATAGCTCAGTTGTCAGGCAACAGAGCAATAACCCAGATGGGCAGAGCATTGCTTGCTGGGCAGATTCCAGTGGAGGTGCATGCAAGAGTCTTGTTTCCCTGCCTCCCTTCCTCTCACTGAATAAAAAGAATCAACCAATGAATGCACAAGTGGAATAACAAACTGATGGTTTTTTCTCTCTCTCTAAAATTAATAAATAAAAATTTAAAAATAAACATAATTTTCTAAAATAAATTTTTCAAAATATTATTAAAGAGACATAATTCCTATCCATCTAACAATCAGAAAGTGCTCAATTTGTTAAATTAAAATATATTAGGAATAAGTAATGTTGCATTTTGAATAGGAACACTGGAAAAAGTCTGTACTTTGAAGCCAGATAAAATCTTACCTTGCTTATTTTAAGAGAAACACAAGAAAATTTCTAAAAATTTAGGAATTAGGTCTATGTATTATCCTAAAGAGGAGTAAATTATTACTATAAGTCAATTTTCAATTTCTTTAAAATTATGTTGAGCACTTAACATACCTTTAAAATACTGATTGTAATTTTTCTAGTAAACCCCAAATCAACCAAGTTGGGAGCACTGGAATTAGCTTTTCTTCTAAATCAAACTGATTACCTTTACAGTGTGCCTTCAATTGATCCTTCCAGCCACATTCAATTAATTTAGCTCTCAGCAACTCTTTGAGGCTGTTGAAAAAGAAGTGTTTTCAAATTAAACTACAACAATGTACGATATCTTACGAATGTTTGAATCAAAGGTTCAATCCTTCAATTAAAAACTCCCTGCCTTCCAGTCACAAAACTTTAATTTAACCATGGCTAAATCCTGGTACTATCATGAAACAGTTTAAATAGTTCTTTGATCTTATGTGAGTCATTTAAACTCTGGCTCTCGTTCTATCAGTAAGATAGAAGTGGATAGGACACAACACATCTGCAGCTCTACCGTGGCCTGCTTACAGACTATCTATTTCCCTCCACCAACAGGAATAGTGCGGGTCTGTACAACTTCTGGAGGGTATTATTTGAACTTGGAGCAGCTACACTACCAAACTCTTCAAACTCCAGAATCCCTTCTCTACCCACAGATTTCTAACCTTCAGTTCCCTTACTTTACCACTATTTCTCTCTCTCAAAGACTTCCCCTTCCCTTTTTCCACTAACCTCCTAAATTATTCATCAACTATGTATTTCATTGAATCTAACACTTTCTTCCCCATGTTTTAACAATTCAGTAATTGGCATACCTATCATAATTTATTTGGCAGGGTTTTCTTGTTTCTTATTGGTTTTAAAAAAAGGTGTATATTGCAACTAATGGCATCATGGATGTAATAAAATATTTTCTTCTCAGTACTTTCTCATCCTTTTGTCATACTCACTCTTAACAAAACCTCAATCTTCAACCTAAACCATGTAATTTCTCAGCTTAAACATGGCATAGTACAAACCAAAATGCTCATCTCAGTATTTAATCAGGTTTTTCAATCTTTTTTGTGTGTGACAGAGATAGAGAGGGAGACAAAGAGAGGGACAGACAGGAAGGGAGAGAGATGAGAAGCATCAATTCTTCATTTTGGCACCTTAGTTATTCACCGATTGCCAATTGCTTTCTCATATGTGCCTTGATGAGGTGGGGACGGAGGCATGAGTGACCCTTGCTCAAGCCAGTGACTTTGGGCTCAAGCCAGCAATCATGAGGTCATGTCCATGATCCCACGCTCAAGCTGGTGAACCTGGATGCAAGCAGGTGACCTCAGGGTTTCAAACCTGGGTCCTCTAAGTCCCAGACCGACGCTCTATCCACTGTGCCACTACCTGGTCAGGCAGGTCTTTCAATATTAATAGGGCCCAAACCCACTCATGCTTCCCTCCAACCTCAGCCTGTTCTCCTTTCACAATGGCCACTCCATTCTTCCGGTGCTGCAGGCTAGAAAGCATGGTAGCGTCTTTCACTCAGCAACTTTGTTAACACTACACAGCCAACCCATGAGGAAATCCTATGGTTTCCAGTTTTTACATATACACCTGCAATCCAGATGGTTTTCATCCTCTCTGCCATTACTACCCCTGTGCAAGCTACCAGCCTGTCCTGACTGGATTGTTACCAAAGCCTCCTAACCCATCCCTCTGCTGCTTCCTTGTCCATTTCCATTCTCCTCTCCCTGTTTAAAACTCTCCAGTGGCTTCCTAATCTACTTGGAATACCTTCAAGTCTGCTACAGCCTAAATCAGTGTTTTTTGACCAATGTGCCGTGGCACACTAGTGTGCCGTGAGACATGGTCAGGTGTGAGTATAAATACATTTAGAAACTATATTATTAACTATATGTATAATATGTACTGTGTTAGAGTGTCATTTTGGTAGGTGGTGTGCCCTAGGATTTTGTAAATGTAAAAAATGTGCCACGGCTCAAAAAAGGTTGAAAATCACTGGCCTAAATGACCCTCCATGATTTTCCCCCTGCCCAGCTACGCCCGCTTTCTCCTTTCCCTCTCCCAGTTTAGTCAGTCTCATTAGCTTCCATGTGCTCCTCAAAATGCCAAAAAGCTCCGGTCTCAGGACCTTGGCTCTAGGAGTCCTCCCATCTCCCTCATAGCCTTCAGCTCTCTCACCAGTGAAGTCTTGTTTTTTCTATACAAAGTAACATGACTCATTATTCTCTGCTTTGTTTTTCCTCTAGAACTCATCACTACCTGACATATTAGACATTTATTGTCTGTTTCCTTCCATTAGAATGGAAGCTCCAAGAAAGGACAGACTTTATTTTGTTTACGACTATAATTTCAGCACCTTAACAGGACACAGCAGGTGGCAGAAATTCAGGAACTGAGCTGCATGAATGAAAACACAAATTAAAAAAAAAAAAAGTATAATCCCCTATATTCATTATCAGCAATACTATCTTCTGTTTCCCAAGGCACTTTTCTGGTTTCTACCTTCTTCCTCATTTCTGATTTTATTTAAAAAACAAAAAAACAAAGTTCTTTTTTCCATTTGCTGTCTTTCATTTTTAACCCAATATAATCTTCTAAATACAGTGTGCACGCGATCTCCAATGCTTCCAGTCTGTCCGCCACCCTGCCAGAATAGCATTCCTGAAGTGCAAATGGGATCTAGTCATTCCCCTTTAAAAATCTTTTAATGACTCACACCACCCAAGGATACTATCAACAACAGATGTTTCTGCAAACCCACCACCCATTTTCCTGCCTTTTTTTGACAGGAAAAAAAAAACCAACAAGAAAAAAACCCCTTTCACCACTCTCAGTGTAAGAAATTCAGAGAGGGCAGTGGTGATGGAAATGTGACCAGGCAAGGTGGCTGTAACTAGCCTATCACCTAAGTAAGATGCTAATCAAGCTAGGACTTTATCGAAAATACTCGAGGGAAGGTAGTCTGTGCCAGAGGAAGATACATTTTTAACCACTAACATCTGTAGGTTGACCCTGTTTTAGAATAAAGCCAACACAGAGAAAAGCACTACTGAGTGAGAAAAGAAATATTCTTAAAAACTTTTGAGTGCCTGGACCCAGTGATGCCTGAAGCAACTTCAAGCTCTAGACTTTCTAGTTAGATGAGCTTACATATTTCCATTGGTTAAGCCAGTTTCTATCAATTTCAATTAAAAAAATTCTGACATACAAAATCTACCCCTCCCGTCCACTGTTGCAGCCACAAAGCTTTTACCCTTTATCTTCTAGCTTTAAGTCTGCACTTCCCTGGAACATTCTTACGCTGTGATAAAGCTCTGTGACTTTGCACATTCTGTTCCATCTGCCTAGATTGTCTTGAGAACTGCTAATCCTTCTTGACCCTCTGAAATACCTCTTTTACTATTCTGTACTAGACCTTAACTGATCACCTTAACCTTCAGGTAGAGTCAAAAGATCCCTACTATTCCTTCTATATAAATTTTTCTCACAATTTATCGACCTGCTTCTGGAGGCCTTCCTTGATTCCTCAGCATCTCCTTCCTACTGTCCAATCCTTTTGTTCATTTTACAAATATTTACTTGGCCAATTATGAGCTAGGCATGATACTGGTTATACAATGGTATTTCTGCTGTCAAGTAACTTATATTGAAGGACACAAACTAGCAAAGTAGATGGTCACAATACAATGTGATTAAATGTTTAGACAGAACAAGGTATTTGGGAGTTAACAGATACTCAGAAGAGATATTTAAATTAAGACCTGAAAGATGCAACACAAGTAGCTAAGGATTAGGGGGGAAAAGATAAAGAATTTTTCAGGAAGTAGGAATAGTACATAGTACTCTGACATGAAGAGAGTCTGGTAAGTAAAATCTGTTCTATTATGTCGTTTCCCTGTTAAAAACTGGGTAATCTTATGTCTCCAATTGTAGTTATTTGTAAATTTCTTGCTATTACACAATCTTTGAGAGAGATTCATTTCTTATTCATATTTTTAATCACCTACTTCCCTCCAAGTCCTGCAATGTTAAACAGACCTACTTCTCGTAGATGTCAGGAACTGAAACTTTTGACAATCTCTTTCCGTAACTCTTTCCACTGACAACAGTTTTGTTCTTTCATATTTAGATTCTTATACATAACTATAATTTAAAGGTGTTAATTGCAACTTATTAACACAGTCTATTACTTACCGTTCTCTTTCTCCAGTTTCTATCAACTTTTGGTTAATCGCTGCTCTCATCTGCGCATCTTTGTTCATCTTGCTAACCTGAACATCAACAAGTACTTTCAGATATAGAACATTTACAAAGCATTTTCTTCTAAACCCTCTAGGCAAGCATCTAACCATGTTTAACATTTAATCAAATGTAGGGGTGATAAATTTCAACAACGTGTTAAGTGTCGTTACTCAGTATTTACTCCATCCCAAGAAGTCATACTGATGAACTCAGTTAACAATTTTCTTCCCCCATATACCCTTAATTGAGTCTTTAAATAGTAATTATTGTAACATTTACTAAATACTTATATGCTTGGTACTGGGCTAACACATTGGTTTTTATCTCTTTTAACAAGCAGAACTTATTTTTTTATATATTAACATATTTATATTTTACAGATGAGGAAACTGAGGCACTGAGATAGAAACTGGTGAAGGCAGGTTTGGAACTCACGTGCTCTGACCCCAGAACGCCCCACCCCCCACCCCGGGGGAAACTTGAACAGCATATCGTAACTGATAATCGTTTCTGTACCTTAACTGCATTCAAACTTTTGGGGAAGCCATAATATAACCTAAGAATCAATAAAAGATTAAGCATTGTTGGTGAAAAATGAAACGTCAAGATCAACTTCTAAGTGCTTTACTTTTCACTAGGATTTATCCAGAATCACAACTACCAAACTAGCTGTAAGTACATTAGTGTCTGCTCTTCATCTGAGACTGTTGGAATAAGGGAAAAACAAATCCCAAACTAATTCCAAACTTGGAAAGTTCTCAATTTTCAGTAAAAACAGACAGCCAACACCAAAATGGTGCAGAAAGAAGTGGAAGGTTAGGTTGTAAAATCTGAAACGCGCTAACATGACTTCACCTAACCTGTCACTAACTTCAGACTACTTCGGTCTTCTCCCATCTAAACCTCTATGGAAACTCACACTGGCAGTTGAGTGTTCAGAGTTGATTTCTTTCTTTTTCTTTTTTTGAGTGGACAGGAAAAAGGAGAAGTGGAGAGAAAAAAAACTAAGAAATGTCTGCTTTTGTACGTGGAAGGCTAACGTTTTCAAAATAATCCTAAGGTCTGGTCAGTCCCGTTCCTAGAATCTCGAACTTCAGCTCGCCCCTACTGGGCGAATAGTGACCTTGGACAAGTCAATTCGTAGAAGACCTCAGTTTTCTCACGGGTAAAACCAGGGCGCTACGGGATCCCTCCCAGTCCAGTCATTCTGGGGAAAGCAGAACAGGGCGGAGACAGCGGGAGAGGTGGGCGGGGAGGAGCCGGGACACAAAGCGAGGACTGGCTGCAGGCCAACTCCGGTCGCACGCCCTGTCGGAGAGCCCTACAGGCCCGCGAGCGCGGGTCAGGGAAGCTAAGGAAAGACAGCACATCGAAAGGAGCCTGGGCTGGGCCCGGGTCCCGGCCCTGAGGACCACGGGCATAGCTCACCACCATCACCGCGGGCGAGGGCCGTCCCTTCCCAGCGACGAAATGACCCTTGCGCTGACGACCGTTACCTACCACACTCTTCGGCTGCCCGGACTTAGACCCTCAGTAGCTCGGGCGCCTAAGCACACAGAAAGCTAGAACACGCATTTCCGGGGCGGGGTCTCACCACCCTGCCTATAAAGTGAGAATTTAACCGAGCGCGGGCCGCCTCCTGGCCGCTTAGCCTTCTGGGTAAGAGAGTCCAACTCCTCCTGTCGCGCGGGAGCTGGGTCCCGCTGGAAACTACGTAGCCCAGCATGCAGGTTAACTTCCTCCAGGGACTACATTTCCCAGAAGGCATTCTGCGCCGCGGCGTTTCCTGGGATGGGACCCACGCCGCCTCCCCGCCTCTGTGCTGCGAGTGAAGCGCGGATCTTTCAACAAGAGCTTTATTAATTCTCACGCTGGGATACTGGAACGCGATGGAGGTGGCCGCCAACTGCTCCCTGCGGGTGAAGAGACCTCTGTTGGATCCCCGATTCGAGGGTTACAAACTCTCCCTCGAGCCGCTGCCTTGTTACCAGCTGGAGCTTGACGCAGGTGGGAAGCGGGGGCCCCCCCTTGCACTCTTCTTCTCCCCTTTCGGCTGCCAGGGGGCCAGACCCTTCCCGCATTCTCTCCCTTTCTGACTCGGGCAGGCGTGGCGATCGCCGCCTTCCTGACGGCCCGTCGGACGGGGGTGGACACAGGGTGGCGGTGCCTGGAGAGAGACGCCCATCCCGGAACTCCGTGGGGGCCACCTTCGCGGGGCTCTTCTCGAGCGGGAGCACGGGCCGGCACTCGGCCCGCCGCCGGGGCTCCGGGGTCCGGCAGGCGCGTGCTGTGGGACCGAGGCCGCCAGTCCGTCCCTGGCTCGGTCCCTACCCCCCCGGAGCATCCTCTGTGCAAGTGTGCGTTGAGGAGCGACACCTCCTTGGAGGACCCCCAACGCCGTTTTCCTCTGGCCGAGACCCATTTCATAAAAGAAACTTCATTGTAGTTCAGAGCATTTTCGGTTACCTAGGTGATATCATACTAAGGACTGTATTGTAGAGAACATCTCTGGAAAAATTTGAGAAAAAGTTGGTTTTTGTACCCATCCTTGTTTTTTGTTTGTCTGTAACTGGCCAGGATATTCATCTTTTATTTTTTTTAAATAAAGTAAAGAATGGTATTTTCATTGATAAAGAGCCCAGAGATTTGCATTTTTAATGCACACCCTTGCAGATTCTGTAGATCACTCTAAGAAACAGTAGTCTAGATTTAGTTAATAGTTTGTATAGAGTCAAATATGTGATAAGTGTTTAATTCATTTATGAAATTAGGAAACATCTATTGGGAGCCTGTTTTATGTTACATGCTAATATCAAGTGAGTAAGACAGTCTGACATGAAGGTGCAGTTGTGTTGTTGGGAAGTAAATATGATTATAAAACAATGTGGGAAGGCAGCAATTGGGATACTACAAAACACAATGGTAGTACTTAAGTATCTTTCCAAACCAGCGTGGAGGATCTGAAAGCTACCTGGAGGAGTCCACATCTAGGTTGGACTTGATAAGTAAGAGTTGACCAGCGTAAGATAGAACGAGCTTGGTTTTTCTTTTCACTTCATGCCTTTCCATTTCCTCTCCTATCCCATATCAGTAAATGGTACCACCATATTTAGTTAGTTTATGCATTAAAAATCATCCCAAAACTTAGTGGTCAAAACAAGAAGCAGTTATTGTTGCTCACAAGTCTACAAGTCAGGTAGGTGGTTTGAGGCATGTCTTGGGCTCATTTGTGCAGTTTTGTTCAGTGATGGTGTCTCTGCTAGGTGTGTCTGCTCATCCTGGCTGGACATCCTCAGATGTTTAGTGATTTTCTGGCTATAGACTGGTTTAAGATAATTTCAGGTGGTCTCTCATTCGTTAGCCAGCTAGTCCAGGCTTATTCCAAGAGACAAGTAGCACTACACAAGCACTTTTTCAAGCTACTGCTTGGAATAAACTTACTGTTGTCCCATTGGCCTAAGCAAGTCATTGCAATAAAGCCTAGAGTAATTGTAGTAACCTCATACCAAATGCCATAGATCCAGGGAGGCATAAAAAATTAGGACTGTTAGTGCAAGTCTGTCTAGTTGTTTATGCTGAAGTCATGGAGCTATTTCATCTTTTAGCCACCTAGTCAGTCTGTCAGCAGGCGTGTCCACTCAAGGTTTTGGCTTTTTCATGCCTGTATACTTGTCCAAATCACAGTTATCTCTTACCTTAACTATAGTAATTTCCTGACTCTCTTTCCTGTCTTCACTTTGAGCTCCTTCACTCCATTGTCCTTAAGACAGTACAATCAACGTTTTTAATTCTGTGTTTATTTTATTTTCTCCACTAGACTGTGAGCTCCATGAAGACAGTGATGTTTCTCCTTTGGTCACTGCTCTGTGATTGTTTTTATCATAGTAGGTGCTCAATAAATGGAGTGAATGAACAGGACAAGGAGGAAAGACCTCCTGGGGAAGTGAGATAGGACTGAGGAAGATAGGTGAAGGCCCTGTTTGTCTTTTGGGCTTTATCCTGTCGTCATTTCCCAGACTTCTTCATGGGCCTTACAATAAAAAATAAAGCTCATCTGTCTTAGTTTGCCAACTTTTAAATTTGCCAACTGGACATGTTTTTAAAAATTCATTTATTCATTCATCCTTTTATAAATAAAAATATATATGTGTGTGTTTTAAGTGTGAGGAGGGGTGATAGATGGACTCCTGCATACATCCCACTCAGTATCCACCTGGCAACCTCAATCTGGGGCCAATGCTCGAATCAGCCAATCTGTCCTCAGCACCCAGGGCAATGCTCAAACCAGTGGAGCCACTGGCTGCAGAGTGGGGAGAGGGAGAGGAGCAGGAGAGGGAGAGGAAGATAAGCAGATGGTCGCTTCAATGTGTGCCCTGACCGGGGATCGAACCCAGGACGTCTGCATGCCAGGCCCACGCTTTAGCCACTGTGCCAGACAGGGCATAAAAGGATATTTTAACACCAAAAAAACAGGAAGCAAAATCTCAATAAATAGCTCTCTAAATCAAATACATCAACTTTATTAGAAACTCACTAAATTGTCCTTTTTCTCTGTTCATTTCACCAGGATTGGTCTTAAATTCTGTGTTTGGAATGCAGAACTTGAGGTGATGAGGTGCCATTTAGGGTTTTAAGTACAGAGGAAAATCGATTTGGGGTTTGAATGGTTTGCTGTTTGACTCTGTGGAGGTGAATTGGGCAAATGAGAGGAATGGAGCTGAACACTTGTGCACTCGTTCACCGAGAGGGTACATTAACCCTTTATTCACTTTTAGCGATGATGGTGGAAGAGGTAGTTCCTTTAAAACTACCGCTGTTAGAGAGGTATGATTGAGGACCTCCTCTTGGCAACCTGACTTCTCTATACTAAGGACTAACCCAAGGAGTTGACGTGAGCTCAGCAAACTTAGTGGGCATCTCTGACGTGTGACGCTCTGCATTTAGGATGTGAGGATGAACGTGGTTTCTGCTCTCAAAGACCTTGGAGGTTTATTCTTGTCTTAAATAATGTCATTAAATGGTTCTGAAATTTCCTCTGCTGTGTAAACAGTACGTGTCACTTTGTCTCTTTCTATTTCAAAGAACTAAGAAACCCCCCCCCCTTTTTTATAAAATGTAATTGCCATTTAACCTAGCAATTCCATGTCTGGACATCTGTCTTATATTTTATTTCCTAGAGTCTTTATCCAGTAAATGCCTTTGTATACCCTTGCCCCTATATTTCACTCGGCTAACTCATACTCTATTTTTGCGTCTTGATTTTCATGTTACTTACTTAGAGATTCCTTTCTTGACTACCCAGTTAGAATCTATACTGTAGAATCTGTACATTTTAGGATCTGTATGATCACATAGTACCTGGTACTTCATAGACTTTGTCATACTTAGTAGTATTCTGTCTTTTCTATGCTAGGACTATTCTGTATTGATGAGTTCTGTGTCCATCTTTTCAGCACTTTTATCTCTAGGGCTGGAGCATGCCTGATAAATAATACAGTGTGTCCGTAAGGTCATGGTGCACTTTTGACCGGTCACAGGAAAGCAACAAAAGACAATAGAAATGTGAAATCTGCACCAAATAAAAGGAAAACTCTCCCAGTTTCATACCTATTAAGTGCAGTTTGATGTGGGCTCATGCACAGATTTTTTAGGGCTCCTTAGGTAGCTATCCCGTATAGCTTCTACAGACTCGTCACTGACCGATGGCCTACCAGAACGGGGTTTCTCCACCAAACTGCCAGTTTCCTTCAACTGCTTATCCCACCGAGTAATGTTATTTCTATGTGGTGGTGCTTCGTTATTGCACTTTGGTCATGGATTTGAATTTAGTGAGCCACAGAACACACTGAACTTTCCTCTGTACCATCCACATCTTGACTGGCATGGCCGTGGGCTGCTCCGCTGTATACACGGTGTTACGTCATCATCTGCACATGCACACATGCTGCCACATCATCTTACAGAAACTGGGAGGGTTTTCCTTTTATTTGGTGCAGATTTCATATTTCTATTGTCTTTCGTTGCTTTCCTGTGACCGGTCAAAAGTGCACCATGACTTTACGGACACACTGTAGATTATTTTATATTACACACATTAAACAGCCTTATTGAGATATAATAAACAATAACCTCTACATATTTAAGTGTGTAGTTTGGCAAATTTTGACATATGTATATACTCATGAAGTCATTGCCACAATCAAGATACTGAACTTAGCTATCATTTTCTGAAGGACCGCATGCCCCTCTGTGACCAGTCCTCTTCCTTCCCGTACCCCCCTCAGTCCCTAAGCGAGTCCTGAGGTGCTTCTTGTTAATATGTTAGTTTTTTTGTACTTTCTAAGAGTTTTATATTGATGGGATTATATAGTATATTCTTTTTTGTCTGTTCCCTTTTACTCAGCATAATTACTTTGAATTCATCCTTGTTGCCTTGAGAGAGAGATATTGATGTCTCTGACTATAACTGTTTCTTTTTTAATTTTTTTGCAGCTCTATGAGTTTTTTCTTCATATATTTTGAAGTTCTGGTCTGTTGTATAAATATTGATTATTATGTCCTCTTCATAAATTTAACCCTTTATCATTATGAAATAATCTTTCACCTTGGTAATAGTCTTTGCTTTGAAATCATATGTTAAAATTAGTCACTCCAGCTTTCTTTTGATTAATGTTGCCATTATATATATATATTATATGTTTTTTAATCCCTTCACTTTTAGCCTGTGTTTTAATATTTAACATGCATTTGTATTGGCAGAAGTAGTTGGAGCTTACCTTTTTAATTAATCTACAATCTCTATCTTTTAATTCAGTTGTTTACATTTAATGTGGTCATTCGTTTTGTTAGGGTTGGGCCTTTTATCTTGCCATTAGTACTCTTTCTCTCTAGTCTTCCAGAAAATGAAATTTTCCCACTGTTCTGCCTCTTTTTGGATTAAGTGGGTTTTTTTTTGTTTTGTTTTTTTATGAATCTATTTTATCACCTTTGTTGGCTTATTAGTTATAGCTCTTTGTTTTGTTATTTTAGTAGTTGCTTTGGGATTTGAGCTTACAGCTTAACTTATTACACGATATACTCAAATGATATTAAACTATTTCATGTGTAGTGTAAGACCTTACAATACACACTTCCTTTTCTCTCCTGCTGGCCTTTCTACTATTGTTGTCATGCATTTTATGTAATATTATAAATTCACAATACATTGTCACTATTTTCATTTAAATAGTTAATTATCTCAAAGAGATGTAAACTGTAAGAAAATATAATACATTTCTCCTACAGTTGCCATTTCTGGTGCTCTTTATTCCTTTTTGTGGATCCATATCTTTATCTGTATAATTTTCCTTCAGCCTGTGGGTCTTGGACATGAAATCTGTCAGCTTTTTTATGTCAGGAAACATTTTTATTTTGCCTTGGTTTTCAATAGACAGTTTTGCCACATGTAGAATTCTAGGTTGACAGTGTTTTTCTTTCAGTACACTTTAAAGGTGTTATTCCCCTGTCTTTTCTCTTGTATTGTGTTGTTTCTGATGAGAAATCTGATGTTACCCCTCTTTGGTTTTTTTATGCATATCATATCTTTTTTCTGTTTCTTTGATTTTTTTTTTCTTTTACATTGTTCTTGAGCATTTGATTATGTTGTGTCTTGGCATGGTTTTCCTCACTAGACTTGTGCTTAAAGTTTACTGACCTTCTCAAATCTGTGGATTTATAGTTTTCTTCAGGTTTGGAAAGTTTTCAGCCATTATTTCTTCCTTCTTCTTTCCCTCTCTCTTCTTTCCTTTGAGAAATCCAATTGCCCATTTTTAGATAACTGGAAGTTGACCCAGCGCATCAATATCATTTTCATTTTTTTCCCATTCTGTTTTAATAACTTGTAATGTTCTCTTCTGCGAATTATAACTTCTGTGTCAGTTTTGTGTTGAAATTCTGTTGATTGTCTGTTCTTTTCATTATGGGTTTGCTTTTCTTTCCTTTTTGCACACCTGGTAATATTTAACTGACTGCAAAAAACTATGAATTTTAAATTATATTTATATTTTTTATAAAACTTCTTGAACATTGTTCTGGGATGCAGTTGAGTTGCTTGGAAACAGTTTAATTGGGTGTTGCTTTTAGGATGTTAGGCTGGTCTGGAGGAATGCTCAGTCTCAGGCTAACTATTCCCCATGACAAGAGAATAGTTGTATTCTGTGTATTCTGTCCATCTCATGAATTCTGAGTTTTCTCCATTTTGCCTGATGGGAACAATCACAGCTCCTAGTCTCCTGTGAGTACCCAAAACAGTTATCTGTAATCATTTCAGATGGTTCTTTCCCTGGCTTGGGGTAGTCTCCTTAAATATGTGCCTTTACTTGAGGGAGACCCTCTGGATTTCTCTCTGTGTGGCTCTGCTCTGGTACTCTGCCCAAAGAGCTATAGCTGCTTTGGTTGTCTTCCCGGGCTTTTACTCCGTTTCCACAACAAAGGGAGTCTTTCATGTTCTGCCTCACTTTCCCCTTTGTACCACGGTCTGGAAACTCATTCAAGGCAGTAGTAAGCTGGGTCAGTGGCAGGGCTCACCTCCTCTGTTTCTCATTTCTTAGGGCTCACTAGCCTCTGGTGCCAGATTCTAGTGTCTTGAAAACTATTGTTTCATGTAATTTTGTCAGGTTTATATAATGTTATTTAATTGACTTTTTCTGATGGAAAGATAAATCTGGTCACTATTATTCCATATTGACTGCAAGAAAGCATTGTTTAATATACACACACACACACACACACACGCACACACACATATATAATTTCAGCCATTGAGGAGACAGACAGGAGGGGAGAGAGATGAGAATCATCTATTTGTTGCGGCACCTTAGTTGTTCATTGACTACTTACTCACACATGCCTTGACCCGGGGGCTCCAGCTGAGATTGACCCCTTGCTCAAGCCAGTGACCTTGGGCTTCAAGCCAGCGACCTCTGGGCTCAAGCAAGTGACCTCTGGGTTTTGAACCTGGGACCTCAGCATCCCAGATCAATGCTGTATTCACTGCTCCACTGCCTGGTCAGGCTAATATGTATTTTTTTAAGTGAGAAAATGCTTTCTGTAGAATAGTAGAGAGTACAAACAATTAAAATGAGTTAATAAGGGCCATGGTCAGGTATCTCAGTTGGTTAGAGTGTCATCCTGATACAGAGATGGTTGCCAGTTTAATCCTCGGCCAGGGCACATACAAGACTCAACTAATAAATGCATAAATAAGTGGAACAAAAAAAATTAATGTTTCTCTCTCTCTCTCAAAATCAATCAATAAATTTTTTTTAAAATGAGTTAATATAGGAATGTAGGTGTTTTTAAGGAAGTTGATAATGTACAGGGTAGGAGAGAGCTCTTTTTTGAGTGCATGTTAGAGAGGAGGAAACCTTTGCCTCTGTTCGTCTTGCTTGCCAAGGGAGAGGTTTTCAGCATATTTAAGTGGAGGCGAAGGGATCAGTAGAGAGAGGATAATTGCCAGAGGAAGGGCCTAGCAGAGGGAGGGGAGAATGGAACCCTAAGCACCTGTGTGAGAATTAGCCTTGGGAGGGAGAAGAGAAGCAGGGAGACCTGCACTTCTTCTATGTGCCAGATAGCAAGCACTGTGTTATTGGACAGGTACTGTTAACCTTTGTTACAGGTGAGACTGGATGGAAAGGTTAGGTAACTAACCAGGCTGCTTGTCAGTGGGAAAGTTGCACTTCTGATGATCTTTGTAGTCTGTCTGAACTGTTTCTTCAGGGCAGGGAGAGTAAACGCTGGTGAAGGTGAAGGCGATAGTTGGAATAAAGGGAGAGAAGAGCCATGTGACCATTGTATTTATGTAGACTTCACCATACAATTCAAATCTACTTTTCCATAGGGAAATATGGAGAAGAATGAACGGCAGGTGACTATGTTAGTGTGCAGAAGCATTTATATAACATAGTTTAGTGAGTGTAATGCTCCTAATTCTAGCCCTGCCTTATCCTGTAAATTGTGCTTCAAACTTGTAATACAAGTTTATAATCCATTTATTTTCATCTTTACAAACAAATAACAAATTCAGTAACTATGCAAAAGAAGACAACCCATTTGGTATGATTAGAGATAAATGGTCCAAGAAGTAACCTTTGTTAATATTCTTTGCTTCTTCCTCCCTTTAAAAAATACCATGCTTATATGAGATTAGATTGAATCATAGCTGGTGTCAGAAGCATTGATTGGCAGTTTCATGTGGTTCAGCATAATAGTATGTTATGGAAATGAAGCAATAATTGTAACTGTTATTAATGAGCACCATTAACAGGGCTCATGTCTGTTTTTTATTTTATTTCTTTCTTTTATTCAGTGAGAGGAGAGGAGGCAGAGACAGACTCCCGCATGTACCCCAACCATGATCCACCTGGCCAGCCCACTAGAGACTAGAGTGCGATGCTCTGTTGCTCAGCAACCAAGCTCTTTTTAGTGTCTGAGACAGAGGCCATGGAGCCATCCTCGGTGCCCAGGGCCAACTTGCTTCAATTGAGCCATGGCTACAGGAGGGGGAGAAAGAGAGAGAAGCGAGAAGTAGAGGGGTGGATAAGCAGATGGATGCTTCTCCTGTGTGCCCTCACCAGGAATCGAACCTGGGACATCCACATGCCAGGCTGACACTTTACCACTGAGCCAACTGACCAGGACCTATGTCTGTTTTGTTTACTGCTGTTTGCCAATGCACAGTATCTGACACATAGTAGTCATTCAATAAATGATTTGTGAGTGAAAAACTATAGGTTTTTTTTTTTGGGGAGGGGGGGTTTGTTTTTAGAGAGAGGGGGAGACAGGAAGGGAGAGAGATGAGAGGCATCACCTCATTGTTACAGCACTTTAGTTGTTCATTGATTGATTCCCTAGCCAAGCCAGTGACCCCTTGCTCAGGCCAGTGACCTTGGGCTTCAAGCCAGCAACCTTTGGGCTCAAGCCAGCAACCATGGGTCATGTCTATGATCCCATGCTCAATGAGCCTGTACTCCAGCCGGTAGCTTTGAGGTTTCGAACCTGAGACCTCAGCATCCCAGAGGTTGATGCTCTACCCCCAGGGCCACCACTCGTCAGGCTAAAAACTATAGGTTTTTGAGATTACATGTATGTTTTGTAAGGAATTTCGGTCAAGATTAGGTGAAATGCCTCCCTTTGTGTTAAGCCATGTTTTCTTTTAAAGATTAAGAAGGATTTTTCAGCAAAACTCTTTTTTTCCAATGCAAGATAATGATAAATAATAAAATATTTACTAAACTGGCTTTTTAGCCCTCTGTTAAAACATTTTTTTCCAACCATTTCAGAGCTCCCAACTGAGATTTGAGCTCCCTGCCCTCCACTCCTTCTCGTCGGAGACTTTGTAAAAGAGCTCTGTGTCCCTCGTTCGCCACACTGCTTTTCTCCTTTCAGTCACTCTGCCTCCCGCTTGTACTCAAGATGATTAACATGACATTTTCCTTTCTCATGTGGGGCCAGAGGCAGCCTTTTCCTGTGCATTAACAGGACAGATATGGACAAAATGTATTTGTCATCACATTGTTTAGTAACATTACTGTTTGGCCATTATGGAACCATCCACATTTCCTGCAGTATCAAGTTTCATCCACAAAGTGGTGCTAGAGAACCAAGAACTGATGTTTGTTTCCCTCCTACTCAGTGGAATATGTATTTTTAACTGTTCCGTTATAAAATGCACACTTCCTTGAGTTACAGAGGAACAGTTTCCTCAGCCTCTGTCAAATCCATCATAAAGTTATAATGATGTTACTTCTGAAATGCCTCTAAACTTCAGTGGCCCTTTGACCCGGATGCTTTACTTGACTGCTTCCTAATGGATCTCCCTGGATTGACCCCTGCTTTACTCTGGTATGTTTTCCATATTGTAGTTATAAGTGATCCTTTTATAGATTTGAATCTGGACTTGATTCTCCTGCTTTAAAAAAATTCTTATTATATTTAGTTTATCAACAAATATAATTAAAGACAAGGTCTTTCATGATTCAACTCCTGCCAAGTTCTCTAACTTCATTCCTCTGTAAGCCTTCCCTCATACAGTTCTATTGCTCTATCATTTCAGCCAGTTTGGTCATCTTTTGGGTTTGTGAACACAAGTTTTCCTCCTACTTTTGTCTGCTTTTCCTTCCGCCTCTGTAAGTCGGTGTTTGTGCACGTGTGCTGTGTGTGTAGGTATACTTCTTTTTTGTTTGTTTTTGTTTTTTTGTGTTTTCCCGAAGTTAGAAGCGGGAGGCAGTCTCTGACTCCTGCGTGCGCCTGACCCGGATCCACTTGGCATGCTCACTGGGGGGTGATGCTTTGCCCCAGGGCTCCATCTGGGGCATTGCTCTGTTGCAGCCGGAGCCATTCTAGCTCCTGAGGCCAGAGGCCATGGAGCCATCCTCAGTGCCCGGGCCAGCATGGCTCCAATGGAGCCTTGGCTGTAAGAGGGGAAGAGAAAGACAGAAAGGAGAGGGGGAAGGGTGGAGAAGCAGATGGGCGCTTCTCCTGTGTGCCCTGGCTGGGAATCAAACACGGGACTTCCACACTCCAGGCGAACGCTCTACCGCTGAGCCAATTGGCCAAGGCCTAGGTATACTTCTTAAGTTAACTCTATGATGTCCTCTGTAGCTTGGCTCAAATATTTGAAAGCTTCCTCTAATCTCCCTAAGAAGCTTAGCTTCCATTGTTACTTGTTCTCATGGTACCTGGTAGTTTTTCTTTGTGTGCGCGCATGTGTGTGTGTGTGTGTGTGTGTGTGAGTGTGACAGAGGCAGAGAAAGAGACAGATAGGGACAGACAGACAGGAAAGGAGAGAGATGAGAAGCATCAATCTTTTGTTGCGGCACCTTAGTTGTTCATTGATTGCTTTCTCATATGTGCCTTGAACAGGGGTGGTGTGGGGTGGGGGGAGGCTACAGCATACTGACTGACCCCCTTGCTCAAGCCAGTGACCTTAGGCTCAAGCTGGTGAGCCTTGCTCAAACCAGATGAGCCTGCGCTCAAGCTGGCGACCTTGGGGTTTCAAACCTGGGTTCTCTGCGTCCCAGTCCAGTAACTTTTCTTAATAATATTTATATATTTACTTATACAATTATTTGAGTAATGTTTTCCTACTTGATCATAAGTGTTAAGAAGATAGATTCTGTGGTTTTTTCTCCTCATTGTGGCACTGGTGCCCCTTAAAATATTTGTTGGATAAGTGAATGAATGGATATAAGTCGGCCAAGAATCAAAGTAGGTAACAGAATTAAGAACAGGTGAGCATTCTAGTATAAAACTTCCAATTAGGATATGGTAAGGTGAGTCTTATATTAAGGTAAGGTATTGGCTCACCTTGGTCCACTTACATATTTCCTGTTGGAGCAGAAATTAATTCTAGGTCACAGGCAGCCCAGCACTATAAGGATTCCAATCCGTGTGGAAGGAAGGAGGAGTGAGAGGCAGAGATCACATTTTGCAGATTTAAAATTATGCAAAGAGCTAAGAGAGTAGATCTTAAAAGTTCTTATACAAGAAAAAGTTGTAACTGTGAAGTGATGGATGTGTTAAGTAAACTTATTGTAGTAATCATTTTACAATATATACATATATCAAATCATTAGTTTGTATATCTTAAACTTATACAATGTTATATGCCAGTATATCCCAAAAAACCTGGAGGAATGTAAAATAAAATTATGGAAGTAGCTAACACTTGAGTGGAAAAAGCTCTAATCTTTAAGAAGGAAACCTTGTTTCTGTTCCATGTATAATATTGTTTTTCTCTGTACCCTTGGAAAAATGTGGTATAACATTGGAGAAGTCACCATTTGTGCTTCTATTTATTTCCATAATTGTGTAATGAGATACTAAAAACACTTTGTCTTTTTTTTTTCTGTGTGTGTGACAGAGACAGAGAGAGGTACAGAGAGGGACAGACAGACAGGAAGAGAGAGAGATGAGAAGCAATGAACTCTTCGTTGAGGCACCTTAGTTATTCATTGATTGCTTTCTCATATGTTTCTTGACTGGAGGGCTACAGCAGACTGAGTGACCCCTGGCTTGAGCCAGCGACCTTGGGCTCAAGCTGACAAGCCTTGCTCAAACCAGATGAGCCTGCGCTCAAGCTAGTGACCTCAGGATCTCTAACCTGGGTCCTCTGTATCCCAGTCCGACGCTCTATCCACTGTACCACCGCCTGGTCAGGCAAAACACTGTTTCTTAATGTGTGGTAAAATCAATGAGATAGTAGAGGTAAAAGCATTTTAAAGAGTATTAGAATACTTTATACAGTGTACTTAAAAGTTGTCCAGGAGATAGGAAATTTAATTTTAGAAATTTTCTGTTCTTTTTATAATTACAAGGAATAGATGCCTAAAAGAAAGGGTTATGGTACAGGAAGCCCGTCTCCTGTGGCCATGATATTCTAAGTTCTGTAAGGGCAGGGACCATGTCAGGTCTACGCACTGTTTATTCTTTGTACACAGTTTCTCCCTAGTACCCAAAATTGTTTTTGAATGAGTAACAGTGAATTGTCCTGAAGGTCTCTGTGATTAGCGTTCAGTGATTGCCATGTAAGCATTGTGCAGAAAGGAACAATTTGAGGCAAACTCATGGTGTTCATGTTTATTTTTCTTATATTTCAGCTGTAGCCGAAGTAAAACTTCGAGATGATCAGTACACACTGGAACACATGCATGCTTTTGGAATGTATAATTACCTACACTGTGATTCATGGTATCAGGACAGTGTATACTACATTGATAACCTTGGAAGAATCATGAATTTAACAGTGATGCTGGTAAGGAAATTATGTAATATATAATACTAGTTTTTCTAATAAATTTGACCCTTAATTTTCACTTTGAATCCGATGTAAAGGTAATTGGTATACACATACCTTTACTAAAGGGAATCCTATGATCATTCTGTGTAAGGCTCCATTTCTGTTTAATTCAATTGTAATTTTTCTCTTTGTTCCTTTTCCTACATGTATTTATTCCCCTCCACTCCCATCATTGGGCAACTACTCTAATGAATTTATCAATGTTGATGTAACAGTTCATTTTTCTTTTTTTTATGTGAAGTGTTATCCCCGACTATGATAGTGGATCAATTTTTCCTTTTAGTTATTTTTTTATTTATGTTTTTTTTTTAACAATGTTATTTGGGTACAAACATTTAGGATTATTTTACCTGCCATGTATTGGCCCTTGTAGGATTATTTTTTGTTTCTAGGCTCTGGAAATAATTTTGTCTGGAAATCTTCACATTAATATAGTCATGCTGGCTTTTTAAAGAACTAGTATTTATCTTTTTGTGTGTGTATATATTTATCTTTTTTATCTTTTTAATTTCAGTTTATCAGTGTTCTTGTTTTTAAAGTATATCTCTCATAAAGAGCACTTAGTAGGGCCTTGTTTTTTATCCAGTATGAGAATCCAGTATTTTGCTTTACCATATATTGTAAATCTATGACATACTGTTAGCATACTTCCTTTAAATAGTCAATGATCAGTTAATAGCTTACTAATCTCTGCTCCTTCTAGCCAAAATCTACATTGCATCTATAGAATAATCTAAATTGGTTTATCTAATCTTCTCACTTGAATTTAATATTTTTCTTTGGTATTTTTCCAAAGTTGGAAATGGGGAGGCAGTCAGACAGACTCCCACATGCACCCGACCGGGATCCACCCGGCATGCCCACCAGGGGGCGATGCTCTGCCCATCTGGGGCCTCGCTCTGCTGCAACCAGAGCCATTCTAGCGCCTGAGGCAGAAGCCACAGAGCCATCCTCAGTGCCTGGGCCAACTTTGCTCCAATGGAGCCTCAGCTGCGGGAGGGGAAGAGAGAGACAGAGAGGAAGGAGAGGGGGAGGGGTGGAGAAGCAGATGGGCGCTTCTCCTATGTGCCCTGGCCGGGGATTGAACTCGGGACTCCTGCATGCCAGGCTGATGCTCTACCACCAAGCCAACCGGCCAGGGCCTAATATTTTCTTTATGACAAATTTGATACTTTTTCTTTTTTCTTGAAGTTTTTTTTTCAGTTTGGTGGTTTCCTTTTTATTGATGTAAAAATCCACACTTTTTAATACATAATTTTAGAATAGGCAATGTGTTCAAGTGATTTAAAAAGCAAGAAATTTTGAAAGGTATTTAGTGAAGTCTTTCTGACCTCACCTTCTATCTCTCCTATGTTCAGTGCCTGTATTCCCTCTGCAAGTTTTTTTACTGGTTTCTTATCTGTTCTTATAGACGTGGTTTCCTTATGTGTCTGTTTTTGATTTTTTCAACAAGTTTAAGCACAAAATGATGTATATTCTTAATATACAAACTCTTCTTGGCATACGAAGTTTATAATGCCCTTCTCTCCAACTTTCACCACTTCGTAGAGACTATACTCTGGTAATAACACACTTGCAGCTCCTGAGACATGCCCGGTGGCTCGCCAGGTGATAAACTCTCCCTGGAACATTCTCTTAGTTCTGTCCGGCTGCTTCCCAGTCTCCACTTAAGTCCCTGCTATCGTTTCATCTAGAAGCTTGTCCCGAGAACTCCCTTTGCTCCCCAGGAACATTTGAGCCGTTCACCCCCAGATCTGCATGGACTATGAATTTGCTCTAGGCCAGGGGTTGGCAAGTTTCTTGTGCACAAGGCCAAATAATAAGTCTTTTAGGGTTTGGGGAAAATAGTTTTGTCACAACTGCTCACCTGTGCTGTAGTAGTATGAAAACAGCAACAGGTAGTATGAAAATGAGTGTGTGGCTGCATGCCTATTAATCTTAATTTACCGAAGCAGACCATAGGCCAGATTTGGCTTATGGACTATAGTTTGGTGACCGTTGGGCTAGCCTGTGGGTCTTCCTTATATTTCTGTAATTCTGACACATAGCAGAAGGAGACACATGGTCATTGTGTTTGTTGAATAGATAACAACTGTTTAAAGTTTGTTCTTACTCTTTGGAGTTGTCTTTGCATTCTTGGTAGGATCTTTTTATTATCCGCGCATACGTGTGGAGTCTGGTTTGTTGAGGTAAATAATTTTACTGAGTGAGAAATATTTATATTTCTTTAACAAACATTTATTTAATGTGTCATGTACCTAATAGCCACATACACATGTAAATTGGTAACAGATAACAGTGGAAGTAGGGATAAGATGGAGAAGGGAACAGGTTAGTATTATGCTTGGTCAGGAGAGAGGTGGGAATAGGGTCATAGTTCAAGGTCAAAAGCTTGGTTTTATCAGTTCACCCATTACTAATTACAATTTGGGATGCTAATTCCAACTTAAATTACAAGATTTAAGATTGGAAATCTGAAGGAAAATTTAATGATTATATATGAAATACTATAGACAAACAGTGTGGACTGGTCATTATTTTCCTTCTTCTGTTGGAAAGTTTCCATAGGAAATCAAATACAGTTGACTCTTGAACAACTTGGTGTTAGGGGTGCCAACTCCCTTGCAGTTGGAAATCCCCATATAACTTTGGACTCCCCAAAACTTGGTTATCCCTTAGCATCTACAGGAGGTGGTTGGATACCCCCTTCCCCTGCAGATATCCATAGATGCCCAAGTACCCTATATAAAATGGCATAGATCAATGTATACAGTTGGCCTTCCACATCCACTGACTCACAAGCTAATAAAAAACAGTACAAGGATTTATTGAAAAAAATTCATCTATAAGTGATCCCACACAGTTCAAATCTGTGTTGTTCAAGGATCAAATGTACTATAGTTTTAGTACATTTGATCCTATAGTTTTAAGATAGCTTATTTGTACATTTGATCCTATAGTTTTAAGATAGCTTATTTGACATGGAATCGGAGTAAAGACTAAGATGTTTTTGAGTCCTTTTTCTGACCTATTCTCTAGCATCTATGGACACTTTAGAATAACTCGTTATACATAATTCCTTATTTAGTTTAGTCTGTCTTTGCTTGTTTATGGACTCATCTGAGACACACACACACACACACACACACATATATATATCTATATCTATCTATCTATCTATCTATCTATCTATCTATTTATCTATCTATCTATCTATATATATATATACACTCTATATGCACTATATCCTTTAGTAGTGTGTAAACACAAGCCAGATGCCCTAAAACATGCACATACACTATAGTGTGCATCCATGATCATATGGATCCATATTCTTATGCCTATGCATAGTTTGCATTTTATTGTCATTTAAAGTTGGGGGCTTTAATGCTTTTAAAATTGTTATATTTTGTTTCTTTAGGAAGACATCTAAAATCTCAAAATTCTCTAAGAATATTGATTTTTTATAAGCCTAACTCAGTACATAGTCGTTGATATGTAGATACTCGACATTCAAAATATTTATTGCATTTATGGCACGCCTCCTTACTCAATATATATTATACGTTGCTGTAGGCACTGGCAGTGCTGCAGTGTACAAAATAGAGTCCCTTCCAGTTTATTAGTTCATAGTAGAATTTGAACTGCTTCCTTCCTTTCTTCCCCAGTTTGAACTTGATATTGAAATAAGCTCTTTTGGTACATGTACAAACATGTTCAACGCAATCTCCACCTTCATATATATATATATATATATATATATATATAGTGTACATTTAAACTTGTTTAGTGTTCTGATAAAGTTAAAAGCTTTTTAATAAAATTTTCATTACTAAGCAATCAGGAAAGCATAATTTAGAATAATGGATGACCTCTGGGAAAGTTTCTACAAGTTGCCTTCTTTCTTGGCTCTTAAGCATCTTCATCCCTGAACATAAAATACATCCTAAAATAATTTATTAGATCTGCTATGTAAAAGGCTTGCCCTGTATCTTTTCTTCCACTGTTAAGTGATCTATATGATTGAGTTTGGACCTCTTCCCCGCATGTAGTTTTTGAAAGCCTTATCTCCTGGGCTGGCAGGTGGCCCTGCAGAGGGGTCCTCTGCTTTCTTATCTATGAGGCATAAGGTCTGATCCTAGCATTCTGGGATCCAAGCAAAAAGAAGGTTTTGTTTCTTTTAATTTTTTAATATGTTGGAGTCCACTAAACCCCCTGTTTTCGTTAAGTAGTGTACTTGATCTTTTATTTTATTTTATTTTTTTTTTTTTTGGTATTTTTCTGAAGTTGGAAATGGGGAGGCAGTCAGACAGACTCCCGCATGCGCCTGACCGGGATCCACCGGGCATGCCCACCAGGGGGCGATGCTCTGCCCATCTGGGGCGTTACTCTGTTGCGACCAGAGCTGCTCTAGCACCTGAGGCAGAGGCCAACTTTGCTCCAATGGAGCCTTGGCTACGGGAGGGGAAGAGAGAGACAGAGAGGAAGGAGAGGGGGAAGGGTGGAGAAGCAGATGGGCGCTTCTCCTGTGTGCCCTGGCCGGAAATCGAACCCGGGACTCCTGCATGCCAGGCCGATGCTCTACCACTGAGCCAACCGGCCAGGGCCTGTACTTGATCTTTGTGCTTAGTTGGGCTGGCTGGCCAGAGGCAGTCTAGTTTAAACTTTTAATAGAGAAATCTTTAGTTTTTTGCTAGAGTGAGAAATTTAAACTGATTTAGGAAGAATTGGCATTTTTATGTCATTTTTTTCCACCCCATAATAATAGTATGTCCTTCCATTTATTTATATCTTCTTTTATGTCTTTTAGTAAAATTTTTATAGTTTTTCCTTATGTTCATTTTATTAAATTTATTCTTAAGTATTTTATACTTCCTTCATCTGTTAATATAGTTTTTCTATTTTCTAGGTGCTTATTGATAAAGACTTTTATAAACAGCCACCTTATTTCATAATTCAGTAATTTTTTATGTACTCTCATTTAGATTTTCAGACTGCATAATTATATCATCAACAAAAGGAAATGGTTTTATCTTTTCTAGTGTTTATGAAAATGGAAAAAACATTGCCTGCCAGGTCATTTCATTTTTATCTTATTGCTGTTACTTGATAGAACCTCAAGACAACGCTGAATAATGGCATTGCTGATATCCCTGTTTTGCTCTTGATTTTTAATTGTAGGGGATTTTTAATTTGTTTAGGAAAATACTTTCTGTTGGTTTTGATAAAAAGCTTTTATTGTTTTAAGGTGCTTTACCTCATTTTCTGTTTCTATTTAGTATTTTTTATTAAGAATGACTGCTGAATTTTATCACATGCCATTTTAGCACTCACTTGTTAATGATGATGTGCTTTTCATTAATTTATCAATGTAGTGATTTAGATTGATAAAATTGTTATATTCTTTACTTTTCTTATTTCTTAAACTAAAACCCTTTTTAAGTAATAGTATATTATTATTTAGATGCATTGTTAGATTCTTTTGCTGACATTTTACTTAGAATGTTTATTTGTATTTATTTTCACAAGTTATAGTAGTTTTTTATTTTTTATTTTTCTGATATTTGTTAGATTTTGATTAAAGTTTTACTGGCTTCCTTAAATGAATTGGAGAGCTTTCTGGCACTAAAATAGTTTAAAACTGAAAAGATTTTTTTTGCATTTTAAAGATCCTCCTTGTATTTCTTTTATATCCTGTTTTCCTTTTCAGTGGTTGTTTTCTAATCACCTAACCAAATTATTCAATTTATTTTATGGTTATTGGTTTATTCAACGGTGTTTCTTGGGTAATTTTGTAATTTTTTTTTTTGCTAGAGGAAATTATCCATTTCCTCTTAAGTTTTAAACTTGTTCCTGTAAAAGTTGCGTGTATTGTGCTCTTTGTCTTTTTTCTATTTTTCTTTAATCAGACTTTAGAAGGTATTATTATTATTTGATTTTAAAAAAATATATATTTTTATTGATTGATTTTAGAAAGAGAGAGAGGTAGAGAAAGAGACAGAGAGAGAAATATCAATTTGTTTGACTTATTTATGCATTCCTTTGCTTAGTCTTGTATGTGACCTGACCAGGGATTGAACCTGCGACTTTGGCGTACCCAGACAACGCTCTAACTAACTGAGCTACCTGGCCAGTTCCCATTATTTTATTTCTAAAGAATCATGTTTGGTATTGTTTTAGTTTTCTGTTTAATTAATTCAGATTTAACTTTATTGTTTTTATTTTATTTTTTTAGCAAGAGACAAAGTGAGAGAGAGGAACAGACAGAAAGGGAGAGCGAGAGGAAGCATCAACTCATAACTGTGGCACTTTAGTTCATTGATTGCTTTCTCATACGTGACTTGACCGGGGGGCTCTAGCCAAGCCAGTGACCCCTTGCTCAAATCAGTGACTTTGGATTTTAAGCCAGTGACCTTTGGGCTCAAGCCAGCAACCATGAGGTCATGTCTGTGATCCCATGCTCAAGCTAGCTACCCGTACTCAAGCTGATGAGCCCATGCTCAAACCGAATGAGCTCGTGCTCAAGCTTTGGGGTTTTGGACCTGGGTCTTCATTGTTTCAGGCCGATGCTCTATGCACTGCACCACCGGCTGGTAAGGCACTTTATTTATTTTTTAACTGTATCACACATCAGAATCACAGAGAGTAACTGACCAAACAAAAGCTAATTTTAGGTTACTGTTCCCAAAGATTCTGATTCAGTATGTTAGGGTTGGTCAGAGTTGGGAATCTGCATTTTATCAAGCACTTCAAATGATGTTACTTGTGTTTCAGTGATTACGTTTTGAGAAACTTGCCCCTGTGGTATAGAAGGATACCACACTTCTTCTTATTTTTATGATTAGCAACAATGGATATTTATCTGCTCTTTGAAGTTAGGTTTCTGTGTTTTGAGAGGGCTGGTAGAAAGTACTGACCACTGACTACACATTGGCTTTTTTTATAGCAGAAAACAGTCCCAATATCCATCCTATTTATTTATTTATTTATTTACTTACTTACTTACTTGTTTGTGTGTTTGTTTTTAGGCAAAGGCACACATGCTCAAATTCCAGAGAGGCTATTTTCCTGCAGCTGGCAAAATACTGTGGTCTGGAGGCTCTAGGACATTAGAAAGGAAATTGAGATTGTGTTTGGACTTTGTCAGGAACCAGTAGGTGGCATTAGTTCAACACACACCTTTAGAGAGGCGTTGCATCCAAGTCAGTTTAATTTGTGGGTTTAAAATTTTAGAGAAATGTCAATTGAAAGGAAGCATACTTAGGAAGTGGAAAATGCCTTGGGAAAGAAAAAAAGTTTAAAATTTAGTTTTTATATCATTTTATTATGGTATTATGGCTTGTTTTAATAAGTAAAGCATTCATTTTTTTAATGAGAATTTAATTATCATAACTTCTTTTCCATTTACCCGAAAAAATAGTTTGTGCTACTAAGAAGAGGGCCATCTTTGTGGTGTGTCTTTAAAATGCACTTAAAGCTACAGGGAGAGTTACTCAACCCACTTGTGAGCCTATATTTGTGAGGCTGTGTCTTGCAGTAACAGGTTACAACTACTTGTCAGTCCGGCTCGGATATATGCCAGTATTCTCATATCTAGACTTGAACCTCACCTTATTTTCTCTGGCTGACTCTATTAATATGGGCCATTTATTTTCCTAAAGAAAAAAATCAAAGGAGGATTAAGTTCTTGGAACTAGCTGTTTAATGCATTCTTGAAAACTTTATGTTATGTAGAGACATTACTCAAACAGCAATTAATTAAAAAACACCTTTTCTTAAAGCTTTAACAAAAAAAGTGAAAACTGAAGAAAGACAGTTTTTCAAATGAAGTTAAAAGTTATTAATAATGAAAGGCTTTGTCCAGAAAAAGATTATGTCTTTTTAAAAGGGTAAAATTTTAAATGTCAGTATCTAATAATACTAGTAAATGGTATTTCTACTTAATTTTGCTTGACCATTTTTTTTGAACTTGAGTAACCCTTTTTATAAGTGTTAAAATAATGTTTTGTTAGTTCAAAGCTTTTCTCCTTGTAGATGAAATTAAGAGGCCCTAAAATTACTGTTTAGAGATTTTTTCATAAATATATACAGTTTATACATTAATATTTACTCTTGATGGTGTCACTTAAATATACTGTGTAGACATTCTAATTTTTGTTTTATTGACTCAGAAATCTAATTAAAAATACTGTAGCCTGATGCGGTGGTGGTGCAGTGGCTAGAGCATTGGACTAGGACGCAGAGGACCCAGGTTTGAAACCCCAAGGTTGCTGGGTTGAGCACGGGCTCATTCAGCTTGAGCACGGGCTCACCGGCTTGAGCGAGGGGTTGCTGGCTTGAGTGTGGGATCATAGATATGACTCCGTAGTCGCAAGCTTGAGCCCAAAGGTCACTGGCTTGAAGCCCAAGGCCACTGGCTTGAACAAGGAGTCATTCACTCTGCTATAGCCCCCTGGTCAAGGCACATATGAGAAAGCAATCAATGAATGACTAAGGAGCTGCAATGAAGAATTGATGCTTCTCGACCTTGTAAGATGGCAGTGGAATAGGCAGACGCACAGACTCCAAGCTCACACTACCAAACTGGATTACAAATTAATTTAGGAACAATCAGCGTGAAAAACCAACTTTGGACTACAAGAACAGGTCTCAAAAACCAAGGAGCAAAGAAGAAGACACACCAAACCTGGTAGGGAGTATGGGACATAATGGGAGCTCCCCTGCTTCCAGGAGTGGGGGGAGGGGTGAGGCTGAGAGCCCAGAAGCGCTCTCATTACAAGGAGAAAAGCAGAAAATATCACAGCCACTTGCCTGGGGACCAGGGAATGTGGTGTGCTGAGAGGGCTGGCTTATCTTCCAAAAGGAAAGTGGGGAGAGAGAGACAGACTATCAGGGGCAGAGGAATGCATGGGAGAACCTGAGAAGCTGACTCATCCAGTGCAGAGGCAGCCATAGCTGGAGGAGGGGTTGATTCCTCCACACAGCACAAGCCTAAAAGTGGTTCCAAGTGACCCACCTCCAGAAAGCTCTCCAGCTCTAATCAGTGCAACAAGACACAGCTGAAAACAGGAAGTGGGGAGGAGGGGCAGTAACTCAGGTCTCCATGGAGATCTGAGATACATCTCCCCCTACTGAAGCGGAGAAAGCACCCTGCCTCCTGAGAGAAGCTGGCAGATCAAGCCTTCAGTGTCTCAGGTTATACCCACGGCATTCCTGGATATAGTTTCAAATAAGCCCCCTGCTGAGATCAGTAAACAAGATTACCACTGAGTTAAGAAAACTGAGAAGAAACAAACAAATCAAGACTTTAAAGTGGCTCTACTGGGTAAGGAGATCACAACTGGAAGAAGCCTACAAGTCATAGAGAATAATGGGTAGGCAGAGAATCATAAGTCATAGCTTTAACAAGATAAGTCCTAAGAAAAAGTCCTGGACGAGTTGGAAGTAATCAAATTACCAGATGCAGAGAATAAAATAATGCTTGTTAGGATGCTTAAGGATCTCAAAGCTACAATGGATGGACTTAATGAACACCCCAATAAAAAAATTGTGAGCATCAAAAAGGACACAGAAATCATAAAGAAGAATCAGACAGAAATGCCAAACACAATATCAGAAATGAAGACTACACTAGAAGGAATTAAAAGCAGGCTGGATGAAGCAGAGAATCAATCAGCGACTTAGAAGACAAGATAAGTGAAAACATAGAAACAGAAAAGCAAAAAGAAAAGAGGATCAAAAAGTCTGAGGAAACCCTAAGAGAGCTCTGTGACAATAGGAAGAGAAACAATATCCGCATAATAGGTGTTCCTGAAGGAGAAGAGAAAGAACAAGGACTAGAGAAGCTTTTTGAAGAAAGTATAGATGAAAATTTCCCTAAATTGATGCAGGAGTCACACAAGTTCAAGAAGCAGAGAGAACCCCATTAAAAAAGAACCCAAAGAGACCCACACCAAGACATATCATAGTCAAAATACTAAAGCTAAGAGATAAAGAAAATATTAAAAGCTGTAAGAGAAAAACAGTCAATCACCTACAAAGGAACACCCATAAGGATGACATCTGACTTCTCAACAGAAACACTTGAGGCCAGAAGGAATTGGCAAGAAATATTCAAAGTAATGCAGAATAAGAACCTACAACCAAGACTTCTTTATCAGCAGAACTATTGTTTAAAATTGAAGGAGAAATAAAAAGCTTCCCAGACAAAAAAAACTCAAGGTATTCATCATAACCAAACCAATGCTGCAAGAAATGTTAAGAGGCCTGCTGTAGACAAAAAAAAGCCAGGGGGTGGGGGGGATATAGATTTAAAGAAAAAAATGGCAATAAACAACTACATATCAATAATAATCTTAAATGTAAATGGATTAAATGCTCCAATCAAAAGACATAGGGTATCTGAATGGATAAGAAAACAGGACCCGTACATTGTTGTTTACAGGAGACCCACCTCAAAACAGAAGATACACATAGACCGAAAGTAAAGGGATGGAAAAAATATTTCATGCAAATGAAAATGAAAAAAAAAGCTGGGGTAACAATACTTATATCTGACAAAATAGACTTTAAAACAAACACTATAGTAAGGAATAAAGAAGGTCATTACATAATGATAAAGGGAGCAATCCAACAGGAAGAGATAACCATTATAAATATATGCACCTAATATAGGAGCACCTAAATATATAAAGAATTGATGCTTCTCATCTCTCTCCCTTCCTGTCTGTCTCTATCTGTCCCTCTCTCTGACTCTCTCTGTCTCTGTCAAAAAAAAAATACTGTATAATATAGTAGCATGAAGGAAAACTGAATACAGTCGTATTCCTAATAGGGTTTTTTGGACGGGGGTATTCTAGAAATTGCAGTGAGATCTGAGATATTGTTTAGAAAAACTTGGAAAGTGGTTCATTTAGAGAAAGTTTGGAATACAGGAAAGAACGTGAACCTTTGGAGTGCATTGAATAGGGATTAGAATCTCAGCCCTGCCATTTTGTAGTAGTGGAGTCTCAGGCATATTATTTAATTTTTTTGAAACAGAGCTCTTTATCTTCTTAAAATGGAGGTACTAATTTTAACTTCATAGGGTTTGGTAATAATTAAATAAGATGGTAAAAAGTGAAAGCACTTATTTAATACAATGCTTTTACATTATAGTCATTCTGTCAGTGTTTCATTTATCAATGAAATATTAATCCTTTTGCAGTTCAGCTGTGAAATGTTACCTCAAAATGATTTCAACAGCCTTGAACATGGTTACATTAACATTTTTTGTCTAGAAGAAAATGATCAGGTGGAATAAGGACTTTATTATATAAATAGATACCAATTATATGAAGTGTTATTATGAGAACACTTTGTAAAACTGTCAATGGAGGTTGTTCAAAAATAATTTAAGATTTACAGAAGAAAATATTTTATTGGATGCCATGCATTTAAAGATTTAAATGTACCCTTTGAAAAATAGATTTTGAAGATCAGGAATATTCAGTTTGCTGTCACTTCAACTATCATTTAACTTAACAGAGATACCAATGTGTGTTTTATTTTGTATTTTAACTTAATGAATTTGGCTTCACATTTACATACTTGACCATCATAATCATTCTCTTGGATATTGCACTACTTTATCTGCTAGACTTCTAGTGATCTCAGTCATGTGTAACCTTGTATTTAAAAGAAAAGGGCTTAGGCCCTGGGTGGTTGGCTCAGTGGTAGAGCATCAGCCTGGCATGCAGGAGTCCCAGGTTCGATTCCTGTCCAGGGCACACAGGAGAAGCGCCCATCTGCTCCTCCACCCCTCCCCCTCTCCTTCCTCTCTGTCTCTCTCTTCCCCTCCCGCAGCCGAGGCTCCATTGGAGCAAGGTTGGCCCTGGCACTGGGGATGGCTCTGTGGCTTCTGCCTCAGGCGCTAGAATGGCCCTGGTTGCAACAGAGCAACGCCCCAGATGGGCAGAGCATCGCCCCCTGGTGGGCATGCCGGGTGGATCCCGGTAGGGCGCATGCGGGAGTCTGACTGCCTCCCCATTTCCAATTTAAGAAAAATAAAAATAAATAAATATAATAAAATAAAAGGGCTTAGTATAACATTTATAATTATGTATGAAATGAAGAACAGTAACTTAAGTTTAGGTCTGCATTCTTCCTAATAAGGATTCACACGGTTAGATGCAGAGAAGGGCATGTGTGGAGATCACTAGACAGCTTTACTTTGAAACAACTATTTTGAGGATGAAGTCCCATTTTATTTTATTAGTATCTTTAAGTTATGTATATAATACATAAATTGCTCAGTGGAAAAAAATAGTGTTATTTGAAGGCTAAAGGGAAATTTCCCCTCCTACCAGTCTCAGTCCAATCTTATTTTTCTTTTCATGGTGAACGCTGTTAATAGACCACTATGTGGGTGTCTGTCTTTACCTTATTCTGTGCTGTCAATCCCAGCATTTGTTTGTTTCAACATATTTGGATTTGTACTGTACATATGCTGCATGGTTTTTTCCAGTTATTATCTTGGATGTCTTTTTATGTCAGCATATGAGTCCACTTCAGTATGCTTAACAGTTATTTGGATTGATTACTTTTTGCCTCAAAGTAAAATGCACACCCAGGGGACCCACAGAGTGAGTGTCTCAGTAAGAGGATGTTAGAAAGGACTTATTGCAAGATTGGGTTTGTGTTAGGTGATTTGGGGAGAGGATTGGTCATTCTAAAAACTTTATTCCAGCTGTGTTTGTTACTGAATTATTTAATCCACTGTTATGTAAATCACTAAAATATGAGTACAAAAAGGGGGAAGGTGCTGTTTCAAAGAAAACTAACTTGTATGCTTCCAACAATGGGTAGCTAAAAAGCTTGAGGCTAGTAAGGATACTGAATATAGCTTACTTAAATCTTATCAATGTACAGTATACACTGCTCTTCACAGTTCTAGGAACAGGGAATAAAATGCATGGATTATATGTCCTGTAGAAAATTTCTTGACTGAAAACTGAAACAACAACCAAAAATCATCAAATACAGTGTGTGAGAGGAAGTTTATTGAATAGATGTATGAAAGGAATTTTATTTTCTGAATTATAGGCCTTTTTCTACATATATTTTCTTGTAAAACATTCTAATGATGTACTCCATCTTACAGCTTTAAATTATGAGGACATGGACAAAATTAAAATGTATTAATAAAAGCCTAATTATTTAATAGTCTACATCTGGTGTTTTCATACCACAGGCTGATGTTTATGTAGGCATTTAGAACATGATGTGGTATTTCTAATTAGTTAAAAATGCTGATGATTAACTCTAAACTTAAGAAGAATAAAGACTAGGTTACTGCATTGTATTAGTTATCTATTTCTGTGTGACAACTTTCTTCAAAACTTAGTGCCATATGATGGTGATCATGTTGTTAGCTATATATAAATGTTGAGTAACTATGCTGTACACCTATAATTAATCTAATATTGTATGTTAGTTATATTTTAATTGAAAACTTAGTGACTTGAAACAAACATTTGTCATCTCACAGTTTCTGAGGGTCAGAAATTAGAAAGTGTCTTGGTTGGTTCTGTCTCAAGGTTTCTCATGGAAGTGTAGTCAAGAAAGATGTCAGCCAGGATGGCCGTGATTGGAAGGCTTGCCTAGGGCTGAAGGATAAGACAATTGACTCACAGAAAGCTGGTTATTGTTGAAAGCCCTCAGTTCCTCCCTGTGTGGGTCTACCATGTGTTATCCAAGACAGAGAGCAAGCTAGAGGTAAAGTCTTTTATGACCTAGTCTGAGAAGTCACATAATCATCACTTCTGCCATATGTTTTCAAGATGAGTGAGTAGTACAACTCATACTCCAAGAAAGGGCAATTAGATACCATCTCTTGAAAAGGAGAGTAACTATGATGCAGGTATTTATTCCGTGTGTGTATGGACCAAGAAAGGAGGGATTCATTCATAATATTTGGCTTCTTTTTAGGAGACTGCCTTAGGAAAACCACGAGAGGTATTTCGACTTCCTACAGATTTGACAGCATATGACAATCGCCTCTGTGCATCTCTCCATTTCACATCTTCTACCTGGGTTACCTTGTCAGATGGAACTGGAAGGTTATATCTCATTGGAACAGGTGACCGTGGAAACAGTGCTTCTGAAAAATGGGAGGTGAGGATTTGTTTTTTTGTTTTTTATTTTTAGATTCATGCAAGTGCTGGAAAGTATTTATAAATTAAGAACCTTAATTTTGAAATAACACTTTTAGGGATAGTTTATGTGTGGCCACTTGATTTTTATCATACATAATGTTTTGAATATCTCTTTAATTAAATTACAAATTTATGTGTTTTACAGAACTGATATGTTAATCATTCCTGATTTGATCTTGAGTCAGTGCAGTTGTCAAGAATTGCATGTATTTTTTCAGCAGATATTTATTGAGTGTTTTGTATAAGTGAAGCAGGACACTAAACATTGACATCACCTTCTTCTTGAAGAAGAGTTGGCCAAAGAACTGCATTGGCCTATCTTCCTCTGCTCAGGTTGTACTTGCAGTCACAGCTTCAGGTATTCGTTGGACTTCAGGACATTTTCTGCTCTGACCCCTGTGATAACTTTTTCTTTTTCTTGCTGAGGCAATGTGGTATATCACACTGCTGCCTGAAACAGTTTAGAGGAGTTTGGAGAAGGATGGGTGGTAAATACATGAATGAGAATTTATCTGTTGTAAAGATATATTGATTCTGTTGGTTTTGAGCAGGAAGAAAAACACTTTCAGCTTAACATAACACTGCATATTTAGCTAGGAAGGAAATCACATGGGTTTATAATTCATTTGGCTTCTGCTGCATCTCCCCCGTTGGCACATACTAGACATTCAAAAATATGAATCTACTTCCTGATCAGTATACATTGCTGTAATGAAATAAGCACCCTCTGAGATGTTTTCAGTTAATAATAGTTTTGACTGCGGGTGGGAAAGACCTGGGACTTGGGCATTAACTGAGTGGGAGGGGTCCTATAGAGTAAATACAGGCTGCTTTAAGAGAACCAGGAGAGTTGTAGGACTTTGGGGTTTGGTGCAACAACGAGGAAGCTAAAGATGGGAGTGGTTGGGGGCATGGTAGGGCTTACAGGGCCCAGCGAGCCGGATGGTGGGCTGAAGTGTAGAAAGAAGTAAGACAGCCATACTGCCTGCTTTCCAGACGGGCTGCCTCTACTGTGAGGGGTGCTGTGGATCAACATTATCGCAGTTGAGTTGCTGGGCTTGTTCAGAAGACTGGAAACTGCAGCCTGACAATTTCTCTAAAAGTCCAGACGTCTACCTGTCTCGTTTTAGTCCAGTCCCTTTTGTGAGTGTAAGAGAGAAAGAGAAGGAAACAATAAACTAGCTCCTCGTACCTGGCAAAATTTACTATTTTCCTTCTTCCTTTTTGTCTCACCTAGTTCCCCAAACAAAAGCAAAACCCAACCAAGCAACTAAAAGTCTGTCTTGATCATCTCTGTTTTGAGTATTTGAGTTGCTGTTACTGTTTTTCTGCTTAGGATGGATTCCAAAGGACTCCTATTTGAATAATTTTGACAGTGTTGCTCAGACACATGGGGAAATTGATTACATTAAAGCACACTTTATAAAGCTTTCAAGTAGGAGCAGATATGATGCATGTATGGCCAGTAGCCGCGGCCACCATCACAGCCGCCTGGCCCATGCAGGTTCGCATTGGATTCGGACAGTCGGTAATGAAACAATGGAGCCAAGAACTGGTGGGCCATTACCTTTAATCCTAGCTTGTACCCGGCGGGCAAGTAAAAACACACACTGGGCTCCAAAACCCACTCATTCAGTACTCACAAAGCTACTGATTTATCCGAGTTTTCTAGAAAAAAGGTTTCTAGCTTACCAGATTTATTCAACTCTGTTCCCTATCTCCTTCCTTCTCTCTGCACAAACTCTGCACAAACTGGCTTCTCACTCAGCACTCCACCATCTTGGCTGCTTCTCCTGGCCTACTCTACGTGGCCTCTCTCTGCTCTCCTCTGCTCTCTTCTCTCTAATGCTAATCTCAGGAACCGAGAGCCCCACTTTAAAGTGCAGAAATCAAAACCTTTAATCCGGCCATTTGGATCAGTGGTAGAGCATCAGCCTGGCGTGCATAAGTCCTGGGTTCGATTCCCGGCCAGGGCACACAGGAGAAGTGCCCATCTGCTTCTCCACCCTTCCCCCTCTCCTTCCTCTCTGTCTCTCTCTTCCCCTCCCGCAGCCGAGGCTCCATTGGATCAAAGATGGCTCGGGCGCTGGGGATGGCTCCTTGGCCTCTGCCCCAGGCTCTAGAGTGGCTCTGGTCGCAACAGAGGGACGCCCCGGAGGGGCAGAGCATCACCCCCTGGTGGGCAGAGCGTCGCCCTCTGGTGGACGTGCCAGGTGGATCCCGGTCGGGTGCATGTGGGAGTCTGTCTGACTGTCTCTCCCTGTTTCCAGCTTTTGAAAAATACAAAAAAAACCCACCAAAAACCTTTAATCCAATATACAAAATAGGGAAGTCTCTAATACAAAGTCACTTATCAGAGACATGATGGGATTGCACCACCCCACATCAAAAAGGGTGGGAAAGGCTTAGTCCTAAAACCAAGCCCCAGGCTACAAGGATCCTGCCTGCCCACAGCCCGCCACCAACACACATTAATATCACCTGGGCGACGGGCTTTCACGTGGGCAGTGCCATCTTTAACAAAGTGAGCATTATATATTTTATCTGCCCAACAATGCAATTCTATATAGAAGTTTTTAAGAAAACAAGCTAATTTGTGTTTTTTAGTTAGGTGGGTTTTTTCCAACTATTTTTTCATTTATTTGAAAATCTTGTTTAGAAATCAGTCTTAAAATTTCTGTTTAGTATTTACTTTAATAAAAATATTGTATATTGTGCTTATAGTATAAAAAAGAATTTGGTAAGATTTTGTGTGTCTCCATATGATGCTTAAGTTTCCTTTTTTTATAAGCAGATTCAGTAGTACATTTTAAATGGTTGAATTATACCTTTTAAATGCAAATAGTTTCTGTTTTTAAGAAACAAGAAAATTTTAATGGTTTATTTTTCATTGCCTTTGACTCTTTGTAAACTCTGAGAGAATACAGAAAGACAAATAAAAATAAAAATAAAAATAGGGGAAAAAGCGCACATGCACACATACACGTGCATGCATGGTGCCCCGAAGCAGAGGAAGAAAGCAGAAATAAATCATAGAGACAGGGAGAGATGGAGGAAGGATTAGTGTTAAACTGACCGTGTCCTCTCTTTTGTGCAGAGCTCTGTTTTCACTTGATAATTCATTTCCAGGAGATTGCTTTTAGTTCTGTTTCTCCTTTAGATGCTCTTTGAATTTCCTGTTTGTTTTTAAGCCAAGAACACTGATCACTTTTCTATTTTAAACAAATATATTTTTTAAAAGTTCTTCAAGGAGTTGTAATTAAAATTGCAAGCTTTATTTAAAGTCTTTTAAAATTTTTGTATTTCTTGTAATAAACAATATCCAAATTGTTGGATTGGCAGAATTCTATGTATTCTTTCTGCCATATGCATTTACGTAATATATACATTTTCATGTGTTACCTTTTTTTTCTTTCCTAGATTATGTTTAATGAAGAGCTAGGGAGTCCTTTTATCATACTTCACAGCATCTCCTTGTTGAAAGGTGAAGAACATTCAATAGCTACTCTACTTCTTCGAATAGAGAAAGAAGACTTGAACATGAAAGGAAGTGGGTTCTTTGTTTCCTTGGAGTGGGTCACTATCAGTAAGACAAATAAAGGTAAAACATAACAAATTCTGAATCTCTCCGTAATGGTTGTCAAAAGTTAGGTTTGGAGTGCAAAGCTGTTCCTGTAGATGCTGTTTGTTTTTTCTTGGGGATTGGATTATGATTCTAGAACTTGCTATCCAGTGGAATGAATATCTGTAGATAGTTTTCCTTAAGTGTGCGTTATATAAATAATAAGGTGCTTCCCCAGTGTTGGTCAAATAAGACTGTAAATATGACATATATATTTGCTTGCTTATAGTTTGCATTGGGTATGGGGGACAGGCTGTAAGCAGGCAGGGTCATTATAGCCTAAGGCTTAGTTTTAAGACTAAGCCTTTCCTACACCCTTGACTGATTGCATGATGTGGGGTGGTGCACTCTCATGAGGAATCCCATTATGCCTCAGATGAGTGACTTTGTATCAGAGACTTCCTTGTTTGTATATTGGATTAAAGGTTTTGATTTCTACACTATAAAATGGGGCAGAGGAGCCCATGCAGGAGGGGAGAGAAAGGCCACATGGAAGAGAGGAGAAGCAGCCAAGATGGCAGAGTGCTGGAGGAGAAGCCAGTTTATGTAGAGTTTGTGCAGAGAAGAAGATGAAAAACAGAGGTTGAATAAGACTGGTGAGGTAGATACCTTTGATTCTAGGAAAGTTGGATAAGTCAGTGGCTTTGGGAGCCCTGAATGGAAAGGGAAGTGTTTTCCCACTGTGTGTATTTCTTGCCTGTCGGGTGCAAGCTAGGATTAAAGGTAATGGCTCACCAGTTCTTGGCTCTGTTGTTGTTTTATTACCGTCTGTCCGAATCAAATGCGAACCTGCATGGGCCAGGTGGCTGTGATGGTGGCCGCGGCTACTGGCTTTACACCCAGTCAGTCATGCCTTTTTGTATAAAAGGAGACATTACATAAAATTTGAAGAATTTAAAGTGTATATTTTTAATATTTACACGTGTGCACTAGAATTTATCAATATATTTACAGGGTGGGCAAAAGGAGGTTTATAGTTGTTTGAATGAAAAACACAAGAATCAACTATTGTGCATGCTCACAGCTGTAATCTACTTTTGCCCCACCCTGTATATAAAGCTAAACGTATATTAATTATAAATCACAGTGTAATTGAAATATAAATTAAATATAACTGCTTAGATGGAAATGAATGCCTTTATTTCATTAAATCTCAACTGTGATTTTCTTTCATCTGATTGAACTTTTCCGTTTGTTTCTGCCCTCGGGAAAACTTGTTTCACTCAAGAGCTTCCATGTGTAGGAAAGTCCTGACGTGTCGTCTGTCCTGTAACCGTCAGGCTTCTAACTTGGACGTAAAAAATTACTTTTTCTTTTATTAATTAGAATTCCTTTAACGGTGTAGCCTTGCTCTTTACTAGTGCTTAGCTCTTACTGACTCACCAAGTGGTTTTTTACTGTAATTGAGCACTAAAGGAGATTGTTGCCATGACTGTTATTTTTCTCAGTAGTTTTTATTAACCTCCTCATTTAACTTATCAGTCTTCATTTATCATTGGTCTCTATAGAAGAGATTTCTTCACTATAGCTACTAGTTTATACTCTGATAAAGGCTAATAGCATTTTTTAAGAGGTTTCTTATTTTAAATGAACTATATGTTTTAAATATATATAATATGTGAATAAATGTGTGTATGTGTACATAGGTGTGTGTGTATCAGAATAGTTTATAAGTAAGCTGAATCAATTTTCTCAATTTTTCCTTTGAAGTATTTGATGTAATTGTTTGTTTGTTTTCTAACCGGTGTTGTAGTTTACTCTCTGGAACAACATATTATCTTAAACTTTATGTTGTTAGATTCCATTTGGGAAAACTCTTTCTGTATAGGGCTAGTGGTAAGCATATGATGGTACAGAAGCCACCAGACAATACATCCATGGGTATAGCTGTCTTCCAATAATACTTTATATATGGACACTGACATTTGGACTTTATGTATTTTTTACATGTATTTAAGTATTATTCTTTTGATTTTTTTAACCATTTAAAAATATAAAATTTATTTTTTGACACATAGTCTATTGTGTGCAAATCCCTGCTTTAGAGAATAAAAACTTTATTTTTTAATTAAGTTACTTAACAACTTATAGGAGAAACCATCATTCACATGCCTTCTTTTCTCTGATATACCTGGTTCTGTAAGCTAAGCCTGTGGATTCGCTCAGTCCACAGGAACTGTCACCAGACTGCCTCAGGACCCAGTGGCACTCTGCTCCGCCTCCGTCACCTCCGTTCCCATTCTCTTTGTTCCCTTGTTTCAGTTACTCAATTATGTTTACACTCACCTTTCTTCTTTTTCCCAAAACTAATTTTAATTACTATTGTAGAAAACATTCTTTCTGTGGTTACTTTGCCTTTTTAAAAATTTAATATTTATTTATTTATTCATTCATTCGTTCATTTTTATTAAGTGAGAGGCAGGAGCCAGGGAGGCAGAAACAGACTCCTGCATGTGCCCCAACCAGGATCCACGCAGCAAGCCCCCTACAGAGCAATGCTTTGCCCATCTGGAGCCACTGCTCCATTGCTGGGTAACCAAGCTATTTCAGTGCCTAAAGTGAGGCCATGGAGCCATTCTCAGTGCTCGGGACCAAATTGTTTGAACCATTTCAGCCATGGCTGCAGGAGGGGAGGAGAGAAAGAGAAGGGGAGGAAAGGGGGGTGGAAAAGCAGATAACCACTTCTGTGTGCCCTGATTACTGGGAATCGAACCCGGGACTTCCACCCACTGGGCCAATGCTTTACCGCTGAGCCAATGGGCCAGGGCCACCTTTTTTTTTTCTTAATGTCTCATTCCCTTTTTCCTCCTATTATTAATATAATTGTGCTATTTTTTCATTTTATTTTTAAATGATGATAACAGTTCAGTGTTTTTATAAACTGTTGAGTGAAACATTTCATAAATATTTTGTGGTCAAATTAGTTTTAAAATGTAGGCAAACAATATCCCCATTATATAGTAAGCATATTAAAGTTTCTAAAAATTTTGAGTGAAAAAGAACATGTAATTTTAATCCGACCTTCCCAAGTTATTTAACCATGGAGTGTACTGGAGACTTACCCATTATTTTCTGTTCCACACACGCTGGGTAAAGCCACTCTAGAAAGTATAGTGTCTGAGTCCAGGTCCTTAGAGACAGGCAGGACTCTGCCCTGCACGCACCTGTGCGGAAAAAATAGGCGTTTTTAAGTCATGACGTGAAATGGAAGATCTGTTCTTAAATGTGTATGAAATAAATGTATGAGGGTTGAGAGTAAAAACAGTAATTGTTATTTTAGATTAGATTCTATTACTAAGTATAACTCAGATGATACGATTTCGACTGCTCAGCATGAAGCTACAAGTAGAATGCACTTTAATAGAGTAACAGTATAAGTAAAGGTATGGACTCAACTGAAATGTTTGGATATTTTTAAAGAACAAAAAGAATGTATTTTCATGGGGAAATAAATTTATTTAATTTACTAGATACTTTCAGATTACAGTTATTTATATCTTAAAAATTCCAAGTACAGTTATTTATGTTTGGGTATAGCAGGCATATAGATCTATATTTGAGTGTGGATAAAAATCATTTCTACCTTCAACAGATTTCATTTTAATGAAACCCCTTTCAGCAGCTAGAGTATGCAGAAAAATAGCCCACACCACACTTTTTCCCTTAACCCCACTTTGTGGCTCTTTCCAGAACAGAATATGCCTATTGTATAGTTACTAGGAAGGTGGACAGGCTGTGTAGTCAAGGAGAAGGTGGATCCTTCAGAGCCTGATATTTCAGGCAAGTCAGTCACTCTCATGATCTAGAGCACTGCTGTTCTATAGAAATTTCCGCAAAATGGACACGCTTTATATGTGTGCATTCAGTGTGATAGCAGCTAGCCTTGTGTGGCTGCTGAGCACTTGGAATGTTGGAGTGTGATGAAGGAAAAGAATTTCCAGTTTTACTTAATTTTAGCCACTTGTGACCAGTGGTTGCCACATTGAATAACTATCTAGAACAATTTTTATCAGATCCATAATATTTTAAAATAGGAATTTATTTATAGAATATTAGGTGGTCAATTTTTTATATCCTTTTTATCTATAAAGACAATAATATGTCTTTTAATAGTACATTTAAAATATTTTAATTCAAACTAACATACAAATATTTCAGAGTATTTTTATAATATAGTCTTTTATTTGTAATTTTTGTTCAAAAAGTTAATTTCTTTCAGATAATGAAAAATATGAAATGATTAAGCGTGCTATTCTCCGCGGGAAGTCAGCGCCACATTATGCTGCTATTGAGCCTGACGGAAATGGTCTGATGATTGTCTCCTACCAGTCCTTCACGTTTGTTCACCAAGATACTGACGAAAGTGTGGATGAAGACGTGTCAGATAAAATCAAAGGTAACTTTACTATTAATCTTTATAGGTTTATGTGTATTTAATGCATATATATTTATGTCTGCTTTTTCTGCCCAATTAGGTTATCGATTTTACCAGATCACAATAGGTGTTCAATTTTTTTTTCTTTTTAGCAAGAGAGAAAGAGACAGAGACAGACAGGAAGGGAGAGAGATGAGAAGCATCAACTCATAATTGTAGCAATTGAGTTAATTGATTACTTTCTCATATGTGCCTTGACTGCGGCCGGGGGGGGGGGGGGGGGGGGTTCCAGCTGAGCCAGTGACCCCCTGTTCAAGCCAGTGACCTTTGGGCTCAAGCTTGTGACCATAGGGTCATGTCTGATCCCATGCTCAAACTGGTGAACCTGCGCTCAAGCTGGTGAGACCACGCTCATGCCAGATGAATCCGTGCTCAAGCCAGTGACCTCAGGATTTCTAACCTCAGTCCTCAGCATCCCAGATTGACCCTCTATCCACTGCGCCACCACCTAGTCAGGCTCTATTATCTTTTGTTAATTGTAATGTTAAGTTTTTCTCGAGTTAGCCAGAACAGCTATTCATATTTTTAGACCACATGGCCTTTACAAGTTAACTCCTTAGGCGAGCAGTTGTGAAGGATGGAAGGGGTGCCTTTCTCCTTGGAACCATTTTGCCTAGAAGATAGGACCATGTGCTTCCCAGACAGATGCAGCTAAGTGGGACGTGTGTTTCAGTAGCTATCAGGTTAGGTATTGTTTTTTCTTATTGACAGTTCACATTTTATTTTGAATTCTTTCTGAATTTATATATTATGATGTTTATTTTTCCCTTTTAATGTAAACTGAAAATCCCTTCCTTTTTTGTTTTTCTTCTAATTAACAGTCCATACTTAATTTCTTGTACACAGTTTCTATTTGGAAATTCTGTATTTATTTGATCATAGGATTTCACAATAATAAAGAAAAAATATAATTAAAAAAATATGGCTAGCTTGTTAGTTATAGACCGCTTTCTTTTGCACAGTCTTCCGGTATGTATACTAGTCTTTTTTTTTTTTTTTTTACAGAGACAGAGACAGAGTCAGAGGGATAGACAGGGACAGACAGACAGGAATGGAGACAGATGAGAAGCATCAATCATTAGTTTTTCGTTGAGTGTTGTGACTTCTTAGTTTTTCATTGATTGCTTTCTCATATGTGCCTTGACTGCGGGCCTTCAGCAGACTGAGTAACCCCTTGCTGGAGCCAGCGACACTGGGTCCAAGCTGGTGAGTTTTTGCTCAAGCTAGATGAGCCCATGCTCAAGCTGGCAACCTCGGGGTCTCAAACCTGGGTCCTTCAACATCCCAGTCCAACGCTCTAGCCACTGCGCCACCACCTGGTCAGGCTTAGTCTTATTTTCTATAAACCTCAAGAAGATATATTGTCTGTTGCCCATTTAGTGTTATGTGGTATAAATAATTGTACTTTCTTTGAAAGATGTAAAAGATGATCTCTAAAATCATAGAATGGTGCTCAAAGCAACCAGCAACTGAGAAGAGTATTGACGTGTTTGTGTACATTTAGTGGAGAGAAGATTTAAAATTTTTCACTTTCCCTTTAGTCTACTGCCATGATTTTTTACTTATACTAAAAGTTCATGTAATTTTGCAAATTCCTTTCATCTTGTATCTGGCAGAAGTTACCCATTGAGGTTTCTTTTTTTTTTTTTTTTTTTTTTTTTGTATTGTTCTGAAGTTGGAAACGGGGAGGCAGTCAGACAGACTCCCGCATGCGCCCGACCGGGATCCACCCAGCATGCCCACCAGGGGGCGTCGCTCTGCCGCAATCAGAGCCATTCTAGTGCCTGAGGCAGAGGCCACAGAGCCATCCTCAGCGCCCGGGCAAACTTTGCTCCAATGGAGCCTTGGCTGCGGGAGGGGAAGAGAGAGACAGAGAGGAGGGAGGAGGGGGGAGGAGTGGAGAAGCAGATGGGCGCCTCTCCTGTGTGCCCTGGCCAGGAATCGAACCCGGGACTCCTGCACGCCAGGCTGACGCTCTACCACTGAGCCAACCGGCCAGGGCCCTGTGCTATTTTATGTAAAAACTTTGGTGGTACTAGATATACTCAGAGATACAGCATAAGTATGGTACATCTTCTAAAGGGTCACTTGATGTTAAAAAATTTAACAAACGATATTATAGAAAGAAATCCAAAATATGCATGAGTTTTCATGACAAAATTGTTACTCTGGAGTAACTTCTAACCTGCATCACATTCCTTTAAATAGCCTCTCAGATGCTCTCTTTTGCCTTTAATAGTACTTTTAATATAAATTCACTGAAAAACTTTAAACTATAGCTTACAACTATAGTTTAAAACTATAGCTTCTTAAGGCAAATAATTTAATTCATATCTCTGTCTACTGCAAAAGTGACATAGCAGTTTATACATAAAACTCAATGGGGCCCTGGCCGGTTAGCTCAGTGGCAGAGCATCGGCCTGGCGTGCAGGAGTCCCGGGTTCGATTCCCGGCCAGGGCACACAGGAGAGGCACCCATCTGCTTCTCCACCTCTCCTCCTCTCCTTCCTCTCTGTCTCTCTCTTCCCCTCCCACAGCCAAGGCTCCATTGGAGCAGAGTTGGCCTGGACTCTGAGGATGGCTCTGTGGCCTCTGCCTCAGGCGCTAGAATGGCTCTGGTTGTAACAGAGCGATGCCCCAGATGGGCAGAGCATCGCCCCCTGGTGGGCGTGCCAGGTGGATCCAGGTCAGGCGCATGCGGGAGTCTGTCTGACTGCCTCCCCGTTTCCAACTTCAGAAAAATACTAAATAAATAAATAAATAAATAAATAAAATAAAATAGCACAGAAATAAAAAATAATTACCCACATTTAGAAAGAATTTATAATACATTTAGATAACAGGATTTTTATTAAATGTTTTATATATATTAACTCATTTAAATGTCTTTAATGTATGGAATATAAATTAAGAAAATGAAGCTCAGAGATCCAGTTGCATACCAGATTAATATGATACATGGTTGATCCAGGATTCTGACCCAGGACTAGTCAACTCTGGAGTACCAGTTCCTAACCACTATATAATGTTTCTTCTGATGTGTGAGTGGACAGATTAATGTTTATGGATGCCATTAAGCAAATATTTATTTACTTTGCATTTATGCCCTATTTTCTTAGTTCCGTGGGTATAGTCTGATGGGTCTAAAGTTGTTTCTTCAGTAAGCTGGCTTTGAGGAGACAGGCCAAGGAGATAGGGAAGGAGGATTCATGCAACAAAGTTGTGGGGTAGAATTGTCAGTACTTTTATTAGGAAAATGTATCTTCTATTTTTGTGTGGATATGTCTCATCAAATAATAGTGGTCCCCAGTGTGACAGAGTTGCCTTGCTCTAACATGGGTAAATAAAGGCAGTGGTGAAACTTTCAGACAGTGGTGTTCCATTGAATTAGGAATCCACTGCGCGTGCGTGCGTGTGTATAAGGGGAAGAGGAAGAAAGAGAGAGAGTGAGGGACTTGGAGGCCAGGAGAGAAGGAATGGGGGTAAAGGACTGCTGTCGTTAGTATTTTGTGAATAGTTAGGTAAGCCTGGAATGTTACGTGCAAATGCTGTAACTGCTTGATTGAAAATTCCCCCAACAGATCTGTATATGTTTGTTTATAATTTCTTCTCTGTGAGAAGATCACTGGAAAATATGCTAAGATTCTTTTAAGTAGGTATTCTTTTATGTCTTCTAGTCTTTAATTTTGTAAGTTCTATTCTCTAACTTATTATCATGGAATGCATTTTTCTTTTCCCAATAGAGCCTCTTTATTACTGGCAACAGACTGAAGATGATTTGACAGTCACAATACGGCTTCCAAACGACAGCACTAAAGAGGATATTCAAGTACAGTTTTTGCCCGATCACGTCAACATTGTGCTGAAGGGTCAGGAGTTTTTGGAAGGAAATCTGTATTCATCTATAGATCATGAAAGCAGCACATGGATAATTAAAGAGAATAATAGGTATTTTTAATAGTTTTATTTATATTAAAATTTTTATTTATTAGTATTTTACTTTTATTTTTTCCACAGTAGTTATCTCAGAGATGAATACTATAATTGCTCTGTCCGTATTGCTGATTATTTTTAAGGTAGATTAAAATTGGAATTACTATGTCAAAGAACATAATTATAATTAAGATTAAAGATACTAGTTATAGTTATTGCATGCATTACACAGTAGTGATTTTCATTACCAGCTCTGGATACAATAATAATAATAGTAACTAATAATTAATAGGTGAAAATAGTAATTTTGATTTGTACCTTTTAAACTTTTTTTTTTTCCAGTGAGAGAAAAAGACAGGAAGGGAGAGAGATGAGAAGCATCAGCTTGTAATTGTATCATTTTAGTTGTTCATTGATTGTTTCTTATAAGTGACTTAACCAGGAGTCTCTAGCCAAGCCAGTGATCCCTGGCTCAAACCAGTGATGTTAGGCTTCAGCCAGTCACCTTCGGATTGTGTCTGTGATCCTGCACTCAAGCTGGAGGAGCCCACGCTCAAGGTGGCAACCTTGGGGTTCCGAACCTGGGTCCTCAGCCTCTGAGGTCAATGCTCTGTTATCCACTGCACCAATGGTCAAGCTTAAATTTTTTAATAGAAATGGGTTTTCTACAACCTTTAATTTGTTGACTAGATAATACATTTCCAGTCTTTAAAATTTAAGATACATAAAAATATATGTATAGTCTCCCTCCAACCCAAGCCCTCCAGTCACCCATCCCTAACTCCCCACAACCACTATTATTAGTTTACCTTTATGCATGGACAAGCAGTACATATTTTTTTTAACAAAAAAGTTTTCAACACACTACACACAGTTATACAGCTTGCTTTTGTTGACTTTAACAATACATCTTTGAAAGCTTTTCATAAAGGATGCATAATTATTTTTTTATCCTATTGTATGTATGGCTTATAGAATTCTACTCTGTCAACTGCATAATCACTTGAAAAAATTGGTCCTCTACTATTGGACATGTAAATTGTTTTTAGTCTTTTGCTACAGTAATTGTTATTACAATCTACTTTGTAGATTATATCTACAAAGATATAATCATTTCACATGTGAAGGAATATACAGACAGCATAAATATCTATAAATGGAATGGTTTGTATTCCTTTGAAAATTGTGGATAATGAATACTTTTTATGCAAATTAGCTATTTATATTTCTTTTTGAATTGTGTGTTCAGGACACATAAAAAATAAATAATAAAATTTAACTTCATCAAAACAAAGCTTTTTTTGTACATCAAAATGGATAATTTCTTCTCTTATAAGGATATCAGTAAGAAAACAAAGAGGCAAACCATGGACTGGGAAACAGTATTCCCAGTAATAACATCAAACATAGGACTTATGTTCTTAATATATAAAGAAAACATACTACAAATTCATAATAAAACACAATTTAAAAATGGTCAAATGACTTAAAGAGACATGTCACAAAAGAAGATAAACAAATACCTAGCAAGCACATGGAAAAATAATCATTATTAGTCATTAGGGAAACACAAATTAAAGCTAGATGAGACACCATTACATGGCTGAAACTAAAGAATTTGACAATAGCAAATGTTGGCAAGGATGTGAAGCATCAGCAACTTGTACATTGCCTGTAGGAGTGGAAATGATACAGTGACTTTGACAAACTGTTAAGCAGTTTCTTAAATACATTGTAACCCAGCCCTGGCCGGTTGGCTCAGTGGTAGAGCATCGGCCTGGTGTGCAGGAGTCCTGGGTTCGATTTCCGGCCAGGGCACACAGGAGAAGCACTCATCTGCTTCTCCACCCCTCTCCCTCTCCTCCCTCTCTGTCTCTCTCTTCCCCTCCCGCAGCCGAGGCTCCATTGGAGCAAAGTTGGCCCAGGCACTGGGGATGGCTCTATGGTCTCTGCCTCAGGCGCTAGAATGGCTCTGGATGCAACAGAGCGATGCCCCAGAGGGGCAGAGCATCGCCCCCTGGTGGGCATGCCAGGTGGATCCCGGTGGGGCGCATGCTGGAGTCTGTCTGACTGCCTCCCCATTTCCAGCTTCGGAAAAATGCAAAAAATAGTAATAATAAAAAAATAAATAAAACAACCTTCTCCTCAAACTTGTAAAAGTATATTTATAACAACTTTATTTATAAAACCCAAAAAATTGGAACAGCTCAATATTTATGAAAAGACAAAAGAATAAACACACGTGGTGGTCTATTCATAGAATTGAATGCTACTCTGCAATTAAAAAAGAATGAACTACTGATAAACACAACAATATAAATGACTCAGAAAGGTGGAGTGGAAGAGGCGGAAACAAAAGAATACATACTGTTTGATTCCACATATGGAAGTTCTAGAACTGGCAAAGTGAATCTATGGTGATTTAAATCAGAACCGGGGTTACCTCTAAGGTGTCAGGATTGAGTGGAAAGGGCACAAGGGAACTTTGTGGATGGTTCAGTATCTTCCTTGTATATGCATTTGACAAACTCAATGAATTCTACACTTAAACCCAGTGAATTTCGTCTATAAATTATACTTCTATAAAAGGAGTATGTAAAAGAAGGGAAAGCAAAGGTTAAGGATCTTATAAAACTATAATTTTCTGCCCCCACTGCCATGCCTGTTTGCAAATCTGTTGTCCCAGGTACTTCATGCCTCAATCATTTGGATTAATAAAATTACTTTCATTATATATTCTCCACATATTTTATTTAACATATTTTGTGTGTGAGAGAGAGATTTGAGGGCAGCATTATAATATGGCAAACCAGCTAGAACATCTTATTAAATATAAGTCGTTAAGCAGTACTCACCAAAGGTCTACAAGAAGAGCTGGACCTCATGCAGATAGTTTCAGCATTTAATACATGAACACAGACCAGTATTGTTTTTCCATTAAATTCAACTTGATTACTATTTTATGTTACAAAAGGTAATAACAGTGATGTGTAGGTAGTATCATTGTCTTAAAAATACATGATTTTCTGTACTTGATTAAATTATTTGCATCTCATTTTCAAGTATTGTTCCCTCTTACATTGGAAGAATAATTAGTCTACAGTTCTTATATGTGTGGTTTTATGTTTTTTGGGGGAGTTGTATGGCAGGATTGATACCAGTATTAAAATGTAGAGATGTATCAATAATTGTGCAAATTTAATGGTGGATCAGAATTTTTTTACATCTGAGACTATGAACTTTCTGTAACTTCTTTAGGTAGCAGCTGATGAAGAACAGTATTTATACATTCTTTAGTAGTTTATACCATGTTTATATTTATGCTGTTCTTTAGTAGTAATTTACATATATTTTTGCAGAGAGGCAGAATAGTGCAGTGGTGAGGAACATGGACAGGAGCCAGACTGCTTTACTAGCTTGTGACCTTGGCAAGTTCTTAACCTCTCAGTGATTTTTTTAAATTTTCATTACGGTTCATCATCATCATGCTCAGGATTAGCTTTCTCTTTAGAAAATATAACTAAACCTGGGCATTATTGTTTTTGGAGGAAATTGCTACTGATAGGAATATATTACATAAGAAAGATATTTTGTATAGTCTTTCGAAATTAGTAGTTTGAAAAAAATTTTAAGTGCTGTAATTAATTCATGAGGTGGTGATAATAACAGCCTTGAAAAAGAATAGTTGATGTTTATATGTTCTATTTGGTAATTATGATAATAGTTACTATTGTGTTCTTGCAGTTGTGTTCCGGGGCCTGGGTTGGGATGGCACACGTGTACCAGAGATGGCACGTGACAAAGGTTGCTTTGCTGTGGAATAGCTACCACTACCCTACCTTTCTCTGCATTACAGCAAAGCCGCTTCCTGGGACTGCCCTTCCTATTTAAGAGGCACATGGGCAACTCCCTGTCCTGTGTCCACCGTTTGTCCTGGGTTGCCTCTCTCCCTTTACTGCTGCATCAGACCTTATTCTCAGGATTCCCTGATGAGCCCTTTTTATTGCATTTGGAATTTGTGTTTCCTGGCTTAAATATACAGAATTAAATGTTAGGTTAATACAGACCATATTAACAACTTTTTTTCCTGTATTACCAAAGTTGTTTTTTTTCTAATTCCTACATTTCTTATCAGTTCTCTAAACTCTGTATTTTAAAAATTAACATTTGTACTGATTGAAACTTCCTGATCTTTAGATTAATAATTATATATTATTATGCCTACTAGTTTGTGAAAATAGAGTTAACTGGCTCCACACTACAGGTATCTTTAGTTAGAGGCCCTTTCCAATGAACTTTATGCGCCCACCCCTACCAGTCACTAGTGAACGATCTCGGATATGTGCTGCTTGTATTTCTGTTACTTGAGTTTGGTAACACATTGCACATCCACACTACAACCAATTACTCTTCTCATAGAGCCACTTGACATACCATTTCCAGTGGTACTTTCTTGTTTAACTATATTATTTACCCTTGGATTATAGATTTTCCATCATATGCAAAACTAAAATGAACACAGTATTTGGTAAAACATCTCCTGGACACCAGAAGGGTAATTTCTATGGAAGATTCTCCTGTTTGGTATTGGCTGTATAATTTGCATAGTTGTTTAATATAACATTACTTTTCTTATTGAAACTTCTAGCTTGGAGATTTCCTTGATTAAAAAGAATGAAGGTGTGACCTGGCCAGAGCTTGTGGTTGGTGATAAACAAGGGGAATTGATCAGAGACTCAGCCCAGTGTGCTGCAATAGCTGAACGTTTGATGCATTTGACCTCTGAAGAACTGGTAAGAAATTGCAACAGTAGTTTGACTTTCTTAGGATTAGAAATATGAGGATTATACTGTTTTCAAACATTTTTTGCTTTTCTAAGGTAAAAAGCACAAATTAAGTACTGCTGACTGGTATTTGATTATGGCTTAAAATTCTAAAATCCGTTTTTTACACTATTTGAATACATATATACATGTGCTTGTATTGCGTATGTTGTGTAGGGTAGATGTGCATGTATCTACACACACACACACACACACATTAAACAGCAGAGATACTTTCTGAGAAATGCCTCATTAGGTGAGTTCATCATGGTGCTGATATCATAGAGTGCACTTACACAGACCTAGATGGTATAGCCTACTACACACCTATGCTGTGTGGTATAGCCTAATGCTGCTAGGCTACAAGCCTCTACAGCATGTTACTGTACAAATCAATGTGAGATTAAATCAAGTGCAAGAGAAAATGAATCGAGAGAACAGTAGCATGAGATACATGAGGCTGCTGCTGGCTTAATGTTGCATACTGTTTTATAGCAAACTTTTTATACGTAGAAATTGTACAGTCTAAGATAATTAAAAGTATAGTGTAGTAAACTCATAAACCAGTAACATCAATGTTTAATATCACTATCAAGTATTAAGTACTGCACACAGTTTTACGTGCTTTACTTTTATGTGTCTGGCAGCGCAGTAGGTTTATTTATACCAGCATTACCACAGACACCTGAGTAAGTCATTGTGCTGCAACCTTACAATGGCTAGGATGTCGTTAGGCAGTAGGAATTTTTCAGCTCCATTATTGCTTTATGGGACCACCATTGTATATGTAAACAGTCATTAGCTGAAATGTTGTGTAACACAACTCTATGTGTGTGTGTATACGTATGGATATGTGAATATGTATATTCTCCTTTAGAAGATTATAGACTGACCAATGCTCACAGGAACAAAAATCATTATTTTCCTGCCCTCCTTGCTAATAACCTACTTATCACCATTGAAATTTTCTAAATGATCTTAGTATATCACGAGGGGCATATATATAATCTCATTCAGTACACTTAATTTTTTATTGATATTGTAATCCATTGTAATGATGACAATTCACAACTTATTTCTCTATGAGATTTTGTTGCCTAGATACCCATCCTGATAAATTTTAAGATGTTAAAAATTTGAACAAATACTGTATAGCAGTACACCAGCATTTCAGTTGTATGTTTATTCACCAAAAATTATATCAGCAGGTGTAAAATGTCTGACTTACTGCCATCTGAAATTATAGCAATGAAGAAAACTATATGAAGTATTTATACTATACAGTTAGTTACACCCTAAGATAGAAAGGAAAGATTAGAATATTTGAAATAAATGTCTGTCAAAAGAAAACATGGCCACATGGAAAAACCAAGTTTCATGTTTGCCATCCGTAATTAAAAATTTCAGGAATCACTGGAATTCATACATAAGACTATAAAACCTTGATTTCATAGACCTGTTATAATAAGCCATGCACAGGGCATTGCCCTGTGCTCATTCATTCAGCAAGTATTTGTTGTGATAGGGCTATGGGGAATAATGGTGATAGTGGGGGCTTGTTTTGAGGGTATAGATAATTGCTACCTCCTCACACTTGATGATTTCAAGTGAATATTGTTACTATATGAGTTACTTATGAATGAATCCCAATGTGTTTGTTACATTTTGAAAAACAAAACAAAATCTTGTTACCTGAAACTGGTCAGTTTTGTGTTTTTCAATTATTTTTATTTTTTTCTTGCCTAATTGCATTGGTTAGACCCCTAATTTACTGTAAATTAGAAATAAATAGTAAAGTATATATTGTAAATATAGCCATCCTAGCCATTGTAAGGTTGCAGCACAATGACTTATTCAGGTGTCTGTGGTAATGCTGGTATAAACAAACCTACTGCGCTACCAGACACATAAAAGTAAAGCACGTAAAATTGTGTGCAGTACTTAATACTTGATAGTGATATTAAACATTGATGTTACTGGTTTATGAGTTTACTACACTATACTTTTAATTATCTTAGGCTGTACAATTTCACTGTAAATAGTGGAAGTATATATTCTTGCCTTATTTGTGACTTTGGGAGAAAGAATTGAGTATTTCACCTTTAAGTACGATAATACTTTTAATCACATTGAGCACATTTCTGTTATTCATAGTACATTGAGAATTTGTCCTTTTTGCTTACTCTGGATTTATTTTGCTCTTTTTTTTTTTAAAAAAAAGCTTAGATGTTTGATTTTTGACCTTCTTTTCTAATGAAAGGATTTAATGCTATACATGTCCTTCTAAACACTACTTTAGCTGCATCCCCCAGATTTTCAGCATGTCTTCTTAATTCCATTAAGGATTGATCTAACCTGATGCTGGATTTCAGTCTTTTACACAACTCATATTTATTCATATTTATTTATACCTTGTTTATTCTTACTCCTAGTGCAAAACTCAAATGAAAGATTGGGTTGTTTACCAGGGCTTCTCCTTCTGTGTGGGCCATAATCTCTGATTTTTGTCTCCCCATCATTTTAATAATATCAAAACTCAGTTTTTCTTTCCCTTCTCCTATGTGGGTATAATCTCTAATTTTTGTTTCTCAAATATTTTAATAAAATCAAAATTCAGTTTTTTATTCCCTCATCTGCTGCTTTTCACCTGTCTTTTTAAATTCTACTTATGGCTTTAGGAAAGCAGCAGTCTTGAGTTCTCTCTGATTATTCTCTTTTCTCTGTAATCTTGACCTGTAAGCACTGGCTGCCTTGATAGTCCTGAAGTTTTCATTTTTGTCTTCCTGTCTCTAACATGTGGGTAATTGAAAAGGGAAGGGAGGAAGGAGTGTGGCAGGTGCATTCTTTATTCTGCTGGACAAATATATATCTTCTTGGGTCACTGTGACAAATGGTTCCAGCTAATTGCAGTCTCAGCAAGCCACAACCACCAGAATTGTTTCCATTATAGGCTGTCTCAGACAACCACCACTAGGTGGCTCTACATCCCAGCTTTGACCTTCTTGACTGACTATATAGGATGCAAGTTTTCATCCCATTGTAAAAGAAATTTTTTTCCTGACGTGTAGTGGTGCAGTGGATAAAGTGTCAGACTGGAACTCGAAGGTTGCCGGTTTGAAACCCTGGACTTGCCAGGTCAAGGCACTTATGAGAGTTGATGCTTCCTGCTTCTCTTCCCCTTCTCTCTCTTTCTCCTCTGCTTTCTAAAATGAATTTTAAAAAAATTATAAAATTTTGGGTCATTATTTCTTTAAAATTTTTTCCATTTTTCCTGCCCCCTACCAATTACTCATTATTAGTCCATTTGATAGTGTTCCACAGGTCACCCAAGCAGTTGTTTCCGTAGTGTAGTGGTTATCACGTTCGCCTCACAGGTCACCCGAGTTCTGTTTTATTTTTTGACTTCTTTGTGTTTCAGTTTCGATAGGCTCTATTGTGTGTCAGGCTCATTAGTCTTTTCTTCTGCAAAATCTAATAAGCTGTCAATTCTATCTTGATTTCCATTTTAGGTACTATATTATCATATCTAGAAGGTAAATTTGTTCCATTTTATATCTTCCATTTCTCACTCAACATGTTTATGATTTTTTTACACCTTTGAATATATAGAACTTATTTATAATAGCTATTTCATTATACTTTTCTCTAATTCCATAATTCTATCATTTCTGTGTCTGTTGATGAAGTTTTTATTGGTCATAGGTTGAAATTTAGTTTTTATTTATTGCTGTAATATTAACATTTTTAAATATGAAGAAATCCGTTTTCTTATTGTTTGTTTTTATATTTATTTTTTGATCTAAGAACCCAAATCCAGATAAAGGAAAACCCCCTTGTAATGCTCAAGAGTTAGAAGAATGTGATATTTTCTTTGAAGAGAGTTCCAGTTTATGCAGATTTGATGGCAATACATTAAAAACTACTCATGTGGTAAGTTCTTAATGATTTTTCTAAAAATTTGTGAAAAAATAGAAGTTACTTAGATAAAATGATTATTGATTGAACAAATATATATTTATATATATTTTGTAGTGATTGCTTGATTAGCAATTACTGGCTGTGCTATAAAGATCATTACTCCATAAAGTGGTAATTTTTTATAGCACCACCCTCAATTAAAAATATATTGGTTTGGTACTGTTACATATTTATATCTTTTAATTGGCTTTTGTTTGTGCATATTTTTATATACAGTTATCCCTATGATGTATAGTAATTTTTGTCTTTTTTCATGCAGAATTATGACTTAGCATTTCCTTATGTTCTCACATTATTTCAATCTCTAGTTTAATGGTTGGATTATACTATAATTGATGTTCGTGTGTGTGTGTAGTGGTCATTCTATAGGTTACAGTATACATCTTTAATAATTTTTTTGAATTGCATTTATAATGATGCTGTTTTCCTAAATCTCCCTTTTATATGAAGACATTTTTATATTCAGGGGTATTTATCTAATAAAGAGTTACAGAAGTCAAATGAGTAAGTCATAGGCTAGGGGTCCCCAAACTACGGCCCGCAGGCCGCATGCGGCCCCCTGAGGCCATTTATCCGGCCCCCATCGCACTTCCGGAAGGGGCACCTCTTTCATTGGTGGTCAGTGAGAGGAGCATAGTTCCCATTGAAATACTGGTCAGTTTGTTGATTTAAATTTACTTGTTCTTTATTTTAAATATTGTATTTGTTCCCGTTTTGTTTTTTTACTTTAAAATAAGATATGTGCAGTGTGCATAGGGATTTGTTCATAGTTTTTTTTATAGTCTGGCCCTCCAACGGTCTGAGGGACAGTGAACTGGCCCCCTGTGTAAAAAGTTTGGGGACCCCTGTCATAGGCTGTCACGACAAGTTGATTTCTACTTTATGTTCTCATGAGTAGTGTTTGCAGTTATTGCCCCTTATACTTCATTTTTACCTTCCCCTTCAGTTTTTGTTTCATCTTTACTAACTAGTGTGAAAAATATAGAAATTTGTTCTGGGTTGTTTTTTTGGGGGGGGTTGTTTGTTTGTTTGGTTGTGTTTTTTTACTGTTGACTGTTTCATATATTACTTTTAATAGTTTTTTTTAAAATAATTTTTTATTTGTTTTAGTATTTCTTATATTTTTGTGTGTCCTGTAATAAACTTAGCAAACTCTTTCTTGTTTTTTCCCTCCATTTTGAAATTTTTATGTTACTCCTTAATTCAATAGAAAATTTTCTCTCTGGTATGTCAAAAATATATAAATTGGTTAATTTTTTTTTCCTCTTAAAATTTTATTCTGTTAAAAAGCTTTGAGTGTGGTTCTCAGCTTTTTAGATTTTTTTTTTTTTTTTTTTTTAATTTAGAACTTTATTGGCCCTGGCCAGTTGGCTCAGCATTGGAGCGTCAGCCTGGCTTGTAGAAGTACTAGGTTCGATTCCCAGTCAGGGCACACAGGAAAAGTGACTATCTGCTTCTCTACACCTTCCTTTTCTTTCTCTCTTTCTCTCCCCCCCCCACCCCAGTTCTGCAGCCATGGCTCAAATGGCTTGAGCAAGTTGGCCCTGGGCACTGAGGATGGCTCCATGGCCTTGCCTCAGGCACTAAAATAGCTCAGTTGCTGAGCAACAGAGCAATGGTCCCAGACAGGCAGAGCATTGCTTGGTAGGGGGCTTACCAGGTGGAGTCCAGTTGGGCCGCATGTGGGAGTCTGTCTCTTTGCATCCCCACCTCTCACTTATTTAAAAAAAAAGAACTTTATTAGATATATTTCCATTGGGGAATCATAACAATTATATAATACTACATATAAACAAAGACATGACTCATAGAGTTGTTTGTGTGAGAGGGGTCTTCATAGTAAATCAGTGGCTAATTTAGAGCATTGCATATAGAAATTAGTTTAGTCTTACTACCAAAACAGGAAGTATTGGGCTTTAGGAGCAAGCAAAAACAATACAAAAGAGAACCATTTGGCCTTTTGCTATTTTGTTTTTAGACCTCTAAATCTTTGATAGAAGCCCCCTCCAAAAATCTTGAAAATATCTGCCAAATTGGCCTGATGTGTTTTTTTGTCTTGTGGAGGTTGAGGGGAAAGTATATTCTAGGAAAAGTTTATGGAATTAGATTCAAAAGTGTCATGGGAACTTCACCTAACAGAGCAGCTGTTCCTCTCTCACTACCCTTTCCTAGTCTTTTTTGTGTACTTAACTTTCTTTAACTAATGGCTGGTCATTACAGTACTCAAAGGACATAAAGAAATGAGCGCTTGCCTGTGTAGACACATGGGATGGAATGGCAGAGGACCGCTGGCTAGGCAGAAGTGCCGTTGAAGCTGTACCAAAATTAAATATTTACTCTTACAAGTTCTGTATCGGCACTTCTCTCTTACCTACCACTCACATTTTGTTTTGATACAACAGTTTACATCTTTTTATATTGTAAAGCCCTTCCCAAATTATTGTACTTACAGTTATTTTTACTAGTTTTATGTTTTTATACTCCCTTAATAAGTGATCCATCAACTTTACAATGTTAGGTTATTCTGAATATTATATATTTACCTTTATAGGTGAGATTTCTACTTAGTGCCTTTTCATTTCAACTTGAAAACTCTCTTTAAATTTCTTGTAAGGCTGGTCTGGTGGTGATGTGCTCCTTCAGCTTTTGCTTGTCTGGAAAGTGTTTCAGTAGGCTCCTAGATGTATATTAAATTAGATGCCTGTATCTCACACTGATGCTTCAAGATGAACAAATAAGCTTTTCACAGAAAATCTGGGTACCTTGCAGCTGGCTGCCTCTGTGTGGTGCTTTGGGGTTTGAGCCCACATATGAGAGCCCTTAAAGAACCATTTCTCAGTTCATTATAGCCTTGTGGGTCTTGTGGATGCAAACCCCATTGACTTTCAAAGCTAGATGTTTTAGGGCCTCATCTCCTAGATGCAAGTCTTAAAAGTTGTGACACTTGATATATGGGGTTAAAATCATTGCTCCTCACGGGGAGAAACTCAAGGTTTTGGTTTCTTTCCTGATCATGGTTGACTGTCAGGTGGGTGGTTTTTTTCTAGTTCACCTGATATGTAGGAGTTCTGTAGCTTGCTTTGGTGTCCTTTCTTTTTATCCTCAGCAGAAATTGATCAATATGTAGCTGTAGATTTGGTGTGTTCACATGAGGAGGCGAGTTCAGGATCTTCCTGTGTTGCCATCTTGAACCTGAACCTTCTAAACATTCTTATCTGTTTCAGTTGGGTTATATTTGAGGCCAGAGTTTTCTTTTTCTTTTCTTTTTTTTTTTTTTTTTTTACAATTATTAGCAGTGTCATTTTTCTGTTATTAGTCATTTTTTAAAATATATAGGCGAAGATTTAATGAAGTAAAATTGCATAAACATTGCTTTTTGGGTGTAGGTGGATGAACTAGCTATAAATTGAAAAGCTCCAATAAGTCAGTGGTAAGACCATCTTTCTAACGGTAGGTTTGGTTTATCAGTGTATTGTGTGCAAGTCAAGATCTACCTGGTCCAATGTCCCTTGTACTAGCAAGGGTATGAGTTGGCTTGTCATTGGAGAAAGCAGTGAAGGAGGCCATCATGTTTTGGGGCTTCAGTTCTGCATTCACTTTAGGAGTCATGTAGTACTTTATTGACAGTTTGTACGTCTTTCTGCAATGTCTACTTCAGTTTCTCTTCTTGATTTCATTTGTCAAGACTTGGATAATAATTTAAAAATTACCTGTACATGGAAAGGTCAATATATGTCCTTATAGTTTAGGAGAAAGGTCAGAACTCTATGTTGTAAATGACAGATTTTTCAAAATATAAAATTCCCTGAAAGAAATGTAAATCAGAGTTAGACTTTGGCATTTGGGAAATAAAATGTTAAATGAATATATGCAGCAGAACAATAAAATAGAAATATTAAATATCAGAACTGAAGAAAAAAAGTAATAAATGTGGTCACTGGGGTGTAAAGCTCAAACCAGAATTCGGATGTATTTGAAGACTCATTATTTCTGTTTCTATCTAAAGCTGTGCTAGGTATGTTTTGTAAAATATTAGCCACTGATCGCATTGTAGGAATTGAGCACTTGAACTGTGGCTTTTCTAATTGAGGTGTCCTATAAATGTAAAATACACAACCTGGTTTTGAAGTAGCATGAAAAATAAATATATTAATCATAATTTTTATATGAATGTTTATGTTGAAGTGATAATAGTTTGGATATGTTTGGTTAAATAAAATATATGATTGAAATTAATTTTGTTTCTTTTTACTTTTTAATGTAGCTCCTAGAAAATTTTAAGTTTATATATGTGGCTTGCATTTTATTTCTGTTGGACAATACTGGTCCATATGATTAAATTAAATGCAGACTTGAGTAATCAAAAGCTGGTAAGATATTTTAAAAATTTAAATTACAGCAAGTTTCCCAAATAACATCATGTTCATCATATACTGTTAAACATGAAATTGAAACAGCTGTAAAGAAGATGTGTGATTTGTAATATCATTAATACAGGAAGCAGGCAGAGAAGTTACAAAGGAAATAATTATTTTAGGTTAATGTCGTTTTAAATGTTGATTGAAAAGACATACACTCAATACTAATTTTTTCAAAAAGATATTAAGGATAGGATCAGAAGATATAGAGGCAGAAAATATTTTTAGAAAGTATCTAAAAACCATTGGCTCTCTAGCTTCTTGGTCTTAGGACCCCTTTACATTGTTAAGTTCCTTGAGGAAGTTAATCTTTTTGTTTATTTTGACAAATATCAAATTTGACCATATTAGATATTAAGATAATAATAATTTCCCTGCAAGGGCTGCCTTAACAGTATTATATAGACTGGGGGCTTAAACAACAGAAATTTGTTTTCTCACAGTTCTGGAGACTAGAAGTCTGAGACCCAGGGGTTAGCATGATTAGTTTCTTCTGAAGCCTCTTTCTTTGACTGTGGATGGCTGTTGTCTCTCCTATGTCTTGACATGGTCTTCCCTCTGCATGTGTCTGTGTCCTAATCTCTTATAGTGACATAAGTGATAATGGATTTGGACTCACCCTATGACCTTATTTAACTTCTGTCTCCAGATATGATCACATTCTGAAGTACTAAGGGTTAGGAGTTCAGCATACAAATTTTCAGGGGATATAGCTTAGCCAATAACTATCTTTCATTTAGATTTTAGCAGATGTTAACATTTTGCCACATTTACTTTTTCTGTGTTTTCCACTGCCTTGTCTGGTGGCTGAAACGTTTAGGGATGAGTTGCACATTCTGTGTCCTTTACCCCCAGTCTTTTTATTTAACCACAGTACAATTCAGGAAATTTAACTTTGATACAATACTTTAATGTAGTATGGAGTCTATTTCATATTTTACCAATTTCTCAGGGAAAATACTGTATAATTATTTTTTTTCTTGATTTGGGATTCAATCCCATGTCACATTGCATTTAGTTGTGATGTCTCTTTGATCTCCTTTAATTTGGAACATCCAGTTAGCCAACCTTTATCTTCCCCTTGAATTAATAAGTAGTTTGTGTGAAGGTCAAAGTCACCCTTTTAAAGGTTTTAGTAGATTTTGTTATTTCTCTATTTCTTTTCGTTCTATACTGGCTTTCTACCTGTCTTATTTAAAATAGTGTCTACGATTGCTACCGTGGTCTTCAAGCCCCTTTCAAACTTTCTGTGACGCAGTGTATATATTGTAAATCAAAATACAATAAACACACACACAAATTTGAAACAAAATTTTCACAAAGTACTTTCCGTATTGTATAGGATATATTGTAGTACTCTGTTTCATACTCTTTTTAATGAAATACAATAGAAATATCTTTTCTGATCTATTAAATTGATTGTGATACCAGTACTGAGACCCCTACTTTAAAATCCAGTACTAATTGTGTTTCATTTTCTACCTCACTCACTTTTCCTAGCCACTCTGGACTTGATGCTTTTCCTCATTACTAAACATGCTTCGCCTTGAAGGCCTTGGCATTTGGAATTCTCTTTACCTGAAGTGTTCTGCCTTTCCTTATGAGTTCCTGACTTTATTCAGACTTCTATTCACATGTTACCTTCCGTCCCTTACTAACTTATATCAAACAGAGCCACATTATCTCACCTGCTTTCTCCTTTTCTCATGGCAGTTTGTATTTTTATTTATTTATATATTTCTGTTGTCTAATATGTCCTCCATTGTGTTTTTTATATATATCCATTAGAATACTCAATGAAATTTGATATTAATTATGATATATACAGCTAAAGATCCAATCAGATAGTTTTCAAAATGAAAAACATTGTCAATTTTTCTCTTAAAATATTAAGTACTAATAGTTTTTTTTTTTCTTACAGATTTTATTAAAGTAAAAATGTAAGTGTGTTTCCCCAATTGCATTTTACATCACTTAGCTAAAATTTGGCATCGTCCTGTGCTTAATCTCTAGTCAGTGTTTCAACGCCTTTGATTTTGTACTTTACTATATGAATGGGTATTCAAACAAAATTGCAGCTCAAGATTTTATAAGACTTCTTTGCCATTGTTTATAAACATCAATTTTAGACATGCCACACATGCACAACTTCTCAACACTATTTAACTGACCAAGCAGAAAGAATATACACATATTTTATAATGTGTGAATTGCCGTATCTGAAATAGTGCTGAGCCACAGACATACTGTGGTGATGCTTAATAACGACTAGAAAATGGGCTTTGGGAGAGCATGCAGTAACAGTGACTAAGAACATGGCTTTGGGAGCACATATTAATTTAAATCCTAGCAACCACTTATTAGCACAAGGGACAGGAACCTATGGCTCGCGAGCCAGATGTGGCTCTTTTGATGGCTGCATCTGGCTCACAGACAAACCTTTAATAAAAAAAATAGTAACGTTAAAAATATCAAACATTCTCATGTATTATCCATTCATTTCCTACCGCTCATGTTCATGGTTGTGGGTGGCTGGAGCCAATCACAGCTGACCTCCAGGACAACACCCAAATTTTTATTAGATAATGAGTAACATACACGGTCGTTGTATGGCTGTCATGGAATTACATTTTAAAATATGTAGCATTCATGGCTCTCTCAGCCAAAAAGGTTCCCGACCCCTGTATTAGCATCTTAACTTAAATCCCTTAATCTCTTGAGTTTTAGTTTCTTCTTCTATAAAACGGTATTATATCCTAATTCTCAGGAAGAGAAGATTAAATAAGGTAGTTGTGAAATAATAATATGTGTATCTCAGCCTCTGTCCCCAGTTCCTGGGACAGAGTTTCTAAATTTTCAATCTGGCCTCCTAACAGATTTTTGGTTTCTGAATAAAGTCTCGCAATACTTCTTCTCAATTTAATTTGGTAGTAGCAGAGATTAAAGGTTGTTTATCTTCACTTTGACATTTAATCTTCAGAAGTTTTTAATTGCTAGTGTTCTACAAAGAAAAGAAAAAGACCGTCAATTTACTACTTGAAGTTTATGTTTCAAATTTTTCTCTACAGAATATATAATTCAGTTGTAGTCGTCTCGGTACGTCAAAAGTAAATATAACCTTTTCTATAGTAAATGTGAGAATAAAAGAAATGTGGGGTTATATTTTATTGGATAAAGGGTTTATGGATTGAAGAGGTTTTCTTTCTAAGGCCATTGGATACTTTTTTAACATTACCAAAGAATGAGTTTTCCGAATAAATTGTGGAATGTAAATTAATTGCTAAAAACTATATTTAAAGCCCTTTTTAAAATAGAATCTTACTAAAATGCATTTGCCCGAAATCTTATGGAGAGCGTTATAAAGAGAAGGTAATAGTTTTTTGATGGTTGAATGACATCAGTGTGACATTCTATCTAGTAGGTAGAAAACTAGAAAGACGTCACTCCCAATATAACAGTAAAAGACTGGATAATCTTTAGGATCATTACTTTTTATAAATTCATTTGAGAGCTGAGGTCACAGGGCAACAAAGTAGCTTGAAATCTAAGGAAAAACAGGTGCCACCAAGGTAAAGCTGAGATAGGAGAACTGGTTCATTTTAGCAAGGGAAGAAGAAAGGACTGCCATATAAGAAAAACTCGGCTAACAATTGCTGAAGGGCTCCTGTGGGCTAGCAAGAAAGTGCAGTGCCCTTGGGGTTCACAGATCCGCTCTGCGGACCTTGACCAGGGCCTGACAAGGGAGACTGCAAGACTGGGGGAGACCAGAGGAAAGCTGCTCAAAGTGTGAAGCCCTTCCTGGATTATCTTCCTTAAGTAACACAATCCTGATGCTGCTGAGTGAAGAGCACTAAGTCTTACCATCCCAAGGGCTCAGAAGAAGACCCAGTGCAACTGGGCAGAAATAAAAATAAAATTTTAAAACAATTTAGGTGAAACAGACAAACTCCTTGAAAGATAAGCATTACCATAGTTCACTCAGGAAGAAATAGGTAACCTAGTAGTCCCATGTCTGTTAAGAGGTTGAATTTATTATTAACCTGCTGACAAATCTCCAGACCTGGGTTGCTTCACAGATGAGTGCTGCCAAATGAAGAAACAGAAACTATACTAATTCTGTACAGCCTATTCCCGAAAATAAAAGAGACAGAAACACGTCCCCCTTATTTTATGAGGCCAGCATTGCCCTGGTGGCAAGGACATGACAAGAAAACAAAATGGGAAAAAAGAAAAGAAACCAATATCTCTTGTGATTATAGACACAAAAATCCTCAGCAAAATATTAGTAAATCTAATCCAGTGAGTAAAAAACATAATATGTCATGACTAAGTAGAGTTTATTCTGGGAATTCAAGATTGATTCAACATTCAGATATTAATCAATGTAATTCAGTATTCCTCAGCTTCCAGTTTCAAAGCCTCTTTCTATCTGTCGCTCTTATCCCTCTGCCTTTGCTGTCTTATCACCTTCTGTGTCTCCTCCCCTTTCCTTCTTACAAGAATCCTTAGTAATATACTGGGCCCATCCAGGTGTTCCACGATTATCTCTTCAGTTCAAGATCATTAGCTTTGTCACATCTACAAAGTCCCCTTTGCCATGTAAGGCAATATTACAATAAACTTACTACATTATAGACATTACTGATAGTCATTCTGTAATTAAACAGTATACCGAAGTAAATATTTATAAACCGACAGATCTGATTTTGGGTCTCAGCATTAGGATTTGTCTGTGTAGCCTAGAATGTTACTCAAGCTCTCCAAGTATAGTCTTTCATCTGCCGAATGACCATCCTAACAGCCTTGTGGGTTGTTGACGTTAATCTTTATAACATGTCTGACATAGAATGTGCTCATAATTCCTAGTAGCTATCATTATTCTTGACAATTATTACAGGTTAGCATTTATAAACTTTGTGTTTGTATTCTGTGGTTTAAAAAATATTGTGCTTATAAATTGGTGTTTTATATCATGCTTTAAACTAGTTACTGACAGAAAACAGGTAGGTTAGTGTCATGGTTAAGAACATAGACTCTGGGTTCAGATCTCAACTCATGACTTATTCCCAGGCTCTTCTTGGGCAAGTTCCTTACCTGCCCTGTGCATCACTTTCCTCAGCTTTGAAATGCAGGAAGCGATAGCACATCTCTCCCAGGGCCTTCTGAAGTTAACCAGGCTAAGTGTTTTAAAAGTTTATAGCAGGTGCGGACATCAAGCGTTTGTATGTCAGTTTTTGTCATCGTCATTATTTTTAATCATTTGTTGAGTAAATATTACTTTGTGTCCCTTTTTATTTCAGGTGAATCTCGGAAGCAACGAGTACCTTTTCTCTGTCGTAGCGGACCCCGGGAAAATGCCCTGCTTCTGCCTGCGTCACGACGTGGACGCGCTGCTCTGGCAGCCACACTGCGGCAAACAGGACGAGCTGTGGGAGCACATCGCCACGTTCAATGCATTAGGTAGACAGAGAGCCAGCTCTCTTACAGCCTTTTCCGTTAGATCAAAAATTACAGTCGTCGTTTTTATGGGTTTTTTGGTTTCTTTTTCCTTTTTAAAAAATTTGAGCTGTCCTAATTATATTTGGGTTGATTTGTACTCTAATTTGGTTGCTTGTAGTGTAGTTGATGAATGTCAGTACTTTTGGAACAGTAGGACTAATCTTTTTTTATGCTTGTACAGAAGATCAATGCAAATAGAAAGCAAAGTGGTTAAACACTTGAAATGTTCTAATCAATCATTTGTTTATTGCAGTTACGCTGTGCGGTATTAGAATATGAACAGGGAGTTTGACAGTACTGTACATGGCACTTGTATTTAGGTTTTGTCAGAGTAATCTTCAAAAGCCATCATAGAATGCCTCTACGGTCATGCACATTAGGAGACACCTTCCGCGGGATGTAGTGCAAAGAGAGCAGTTATAAATGAAAACACTTAGGGAAAATGCGTATAAGCAGAAATCAAATTCATTCTGTAGGATAAAGGGAAACTACTGGTTTTAAAACTAGGGCTTGGAAAATTTAAACTGCCAAATTGTAGACTTGTGCAATAATTGATTTTATATCAAAATGCATTAGTTTTGTGTGGGAGAAATTTTTTACATGAATTAGTCAGTTATTGCTTATTGAAAGGTTATTTTAAACTGGAAACAGGGAGTAAAATTAGGCATTTTGATTGCTGTATGTGCACAGCCCTAACTGTAGAAGACTTTTGTTAGTTATCCCTTATAGTTAGTAATATAACTGCTAAACTGGCTAATTCAGATTCCAAATTGATTTTTATGACCTGAAGTAAATTTCGATTATGTAAGTAGTTTGCATATTTCTAGCCTTTTTATTATAATTCCTATTTTTTAATTCTCTATCCTCTTTTCCAGTAAAAGGAAACTTAGTCATACTTATCATACGCTCAGATCCTCCATTTTATCCCTTAGAATGGAAAAGTTGGATTATGCTTCAGTTTAACTTAAATCAACATTACTCTAAATATGTAGTCTAAAGATATTATATGCATTATTAATTTTGTCAAAATTAGCCCAGAGAACTAATTCTAAGCCACTCAAACAGGAATCTACATCCTCTTTTTCCTTCTCAAACCCTGCTTAATATTAAAAGGCAATATTCATCTGTCTGTGCTCAGTGGTTCCTCTTTGCTCATTCATTGTTTGATGAACTTAATTTACACTAGTGTTTTATTTTTTGTCTCACATCCTTTTTTTATTATTATTATTAAGTGAAAGGCAGGGAGGCAGAGACAGATTTCTGCATGCGCCCCACCTGGCAAACCCCTACCAGGCAATGCTTTGCCCAGCTGGGCCTTAGCTCTGTTGCTCGGCAACCGAGCTATTTTAGCACCTGAGGTGGAGGCCATGGAGCCATCCTCAGTGCTCAGGGCCAACTTTGCTGAAACCATTGGAGTATGGCTGTGGGAAGGGAATGGGGGTGGTGGTGGAGTGGGATGGAGAAGCATATGGTCGCTTCTCCTGTGTGTCCTTACTGGAACTCAAACCTAGGACTTTCACACACTAGGCCAGTGCTCTACCACTGAGTCAACTCAACTGGCCAGGGCCTTGTCTCACATCTTATAGCTGAAAATCCTAATTTATATTTCAGCTTTTTAATCTGTAAAGATAATTATTTAAAAAAGTAATACTGGTTTTTTTTTTTCAAAGTTTAATTAGTTTTTGATGGATATCCTAATGAAGTTTTTAAAAATTACATCCTTGAATTTTATTTCAAGCTTGAAGTGGTCGGGATTCTACTTCAGGGAACTGAAGTACAACAAAATTTTGTTAAGGTATTGATATTGGTATATAAAAATACTAGAAATAACGAGAACATATTGTGCATATTAGTACCTTTTGGAATGGGCCTTGCATTATGAATACATTCCTGAAATAGCTTTTCAATGGTATTCCATAAACATTTTCCCATTTATTTAAGAAAAAAAAAAGATTGTGTAATGACCCATCTGTGACTGATGAACTTAATTATTAAATTGGCATTTAAAGATATTTTGGCCTGTTTTTCACATTTAAAAATTTAGATTTATAGTGTTTGAATTATTCCTGAAAATTATATGGTGCTGTTCCTTTCTTGAAGAGATGAAACCCTGTTTATTTTGTTCTTGAAGAGTCAAAGCTGTATTTTTGACCAGTTGAGAGAAATTGATTGTGACTATTAATGGTTCATTGTTTGAGTCTTTATGGTATATCTTGAATTTTAGGCATTTTAGTTTATAATAAAATTATAAAATAGTAAATGTTAAATCACAACCTTTCTTCTTTTGTTTAATATATAGTTTTTCTTTTGTCTCCTATTTCTTGGCAGGCTATGTCCAAGCATCAAAGAGAGACAAAAAATTTTTTGCCTGTGCTCCAGATTACTCCTATGCAGCGCTTTGTGAGTGCCTGCGCCGGGTGTTCATCTACCGGCAGCCCACGCCCATGTCCACGGTGCTGTACAACAGAAAGGAAGGCCGGCAAGTCGGGCAGGTTGCTAAGCAGCAAGTAGCAAGCCTGGAGACCAGCGATCCTATTTTAGGCTTTCAGGCAACAAATGAGAGATTATTTGTTCTGACTACCAGAAACCTCTTTTTAATAAAGGTAAAAACAGAGAATTAGTGAAGCCAACATCTCGGTTTCTCTGTACTGGGAGAAGTGTCAGTGACAGCTGTGGGGCTGGGCAGTTATACTGTAACCTATTAAGTGGTCATGTGTTAAATAAAATTATCTTGTATGAATTTTTATTTTTAAAAGGATATTGGAAATATATTTGAGAGATTATGATCCTATAAAAGCTATGGAATGAAGCTGAAAATTCAGAGAAAATTTGCTCCTGTAAATACGTAAAGATACTATTAATATAATTTTTTAAAAACAGGCTTGAGTCTTTTATATGAAAAAAATGTACAATTTAGTGTTTAAAAATAAAAATATTTATCGTGTTCTCTGTGTTTATTGATATAGTTTCTACATTCTGTACCTATAGAATGTGTAGGCTAATAGTTAAAATGTTGATTCTTGTAGATAATTAAATGAACTGAACAGCTTAGGTGGGGGAAATGTAACAGGAGTACAGCAGGTCTAACATTGTGTAAGTTTATTGAGAGACCTTAAATGTGTTATCAAATTAAATATAATTTAATTTTTATCCATTTGTTCTTTCATAGACATAGAGAGATGATAAAGTTCTACATACAAAGAATAGCTTTTATCTATCAGTGCATAACAAACTACCCCAAAACTCTGGTTTAAAACAGGAAGTTTTATAATTTCTCATGATTCAATGACTTGACTGTCTCTGTTCTGTGTGGCCCATCATCCGTCAGTAGACTAGACTGTGCTTCTTCCTGTGAGAGAGAAGACATTCCAAGAAGGCAAGCCCTTAATGTGTAAGACTTTACCAAGCCTATTATATATATATATAATTTCATTTTATTTATTGATTTTTAGAGGGAGTAGAGGAGAGAGAGGGAGAGAGAGAGAGAGAGGGAGAGAAAGAGAAAGAAGGAGGAGGGGAGAAGCAGGAAGCATTAACTCTTAATAATTCCTTCCTATATGTGCCTTGACCGGGCAAGCTGGGTTTTGAACCAGCAACCTCAGCATTCCAGATCGACGCTTTATACACTGAACCACCACAGGTCAGGCCTTACCAAGCCTATACTTCCATCAGAGCTGGTCCTCTTCCATTAAACAAGTCACATGGCCAAGTCTAGAGCCAGTGTGAAAGGGGATATATAAGGGTACAGATAGCAGGAGGTATTATTCATTGGGAGCTAATGATGTATTACAGTCTACCCCACAACTTATAATTTGTCCTATAGTTCTTATATTCTACTGTAATGAAAATTGAATTTTGTTTGTACATTAAATATTTTTTGCCATGAATTTTAGCTTCTCATATTTCTTTGAATTTTTTTATTTGCCTTTACCCAGATAATTGTTTACTTTTTTTACCATTTTTAGGTATGCTTATGTAAACCTCAAGTTGAATTATATTTCAGTAGGGAGTTGAGACTTTAAGAGGCCAAAAATGAAGAAAAGAAATATAAGATAGAGTGTACTTGTTCCTAATGTATCTCTTGCCTATCTCTGTGCTTGGCTAAATTAAATTTTAGTGAAAGAAGGAGAAATAAGTTTGAGAGATAGAAAAGGAAGAAAGAGATGGGAGTGACATGCATGTTCTTAACACTGTGTCAAACTTTAATTTTCTAGAGAGAAGTATTGGGATGCTAGATAAAAAATTGGGGAAAATCTTGAGATATTTGAAGTCCTGAAAGATCTGTTAGTATTAGGAAAGAGACTAGTTATAAACATCGTGAGGTCATGAACAAAGGAGGAAAACAAATGTATGTATGAACCAAAAAAAAAAACTGAATTTTCCAAAACTTTTTAGTATTATTGTAAAACTTAATGAAGCAAAAGGCTGTTTAGACATTGAACTATTAAAAGCCTTTGTTATATGATAGTAGATTTAAACCTTTAAAATTTACCCCGAAGATCATAAATATGGAATATGAGAAAAATGCAGATTAATGTGGTGTGTTAACCAAATGGCAATGTATATAGCAAATTTCCATATAGTAATCATTCTTTGCACATGTGATTCTTAACATTATTAATGTTGAATTGAAAATTATCAGGATAATTAGTCCTAAATATTGTTGCATATTGATCTATGTTAAGAGAATAATAGGTCTAGAGCAGTGCTTCTAAGCCATATTTTCTTGAAATGTTTCGAAGATTTCACAAACATTTAACTCAGCTTATACAATGTTCTAAACTTTAGGTAATGATAAACTTATTTAAATGAGGTAGATACAACAAGTGCTATAAATGTAGTAACTTGTATTTTTATTGATTTTTATCATAAATTATAAATGAGAAATTTTGATAGTAATAAAGCAGTACTTTATGCGTTTTTCATATGAGTCATTTAACAATATTTATAGTAAGAACATATTTAGTAAGCATCAGCTGTGTACCATACATGTTTCCATTACTAAGGATAATGCAGTGCTAAGATGGAGAGAAAAGATTGTATATTCTAGTGCTTTCCAAGTGAAATTTCCTTTTGAGGACAAGAAGTGGGGGGAGCAGGTGGAATGGAGTGGTTGTTCTACTGTTAGAAGTCTCACCAAGAATGGAACCCATAAAAGAGCAGACAGAAGAGTTGCCAATGGGAAGGGTCAGAGACAGGATAAGAAAGTTCAATAATTGACCCCCAAAATACAGAATATCATGAAACTACTATGAACAATTGTACACTAACAAATTTGACAACATAGAATGGATAAATCCTTAGAAACATAACCCACCAAGACTGAATCATGAAGGAATAAAAAATCTGACCAGACCAATTACTAGTAAAGTGCTTGAATCAATAATCAAAACCTCCCAATAAACAAAGTCCAGAACCAGACAGCTCTACTAGTGAATTCTACCAAAATTTAAAGAATATCTACCTTTCTTAAACTGGTGGAGGTAACACTTCCAGACTCATTTGACCTGTCTTAAACTCTTGGAGGTAACACTTCCAAACTCATTTGACAAGGCCAGCAAAACCTTAATACCAAAACTAGACAAAGGATGCTACAAAAAAGAAAATGACATGCCAGTACCCCTGATGAACATAGATGCAAAAATCCTCAGCAGATATTTAACAAATTAAATTCAACAGTACATCAAAAGAATCATACACCATAATCAACTGGAATTTAGTTCTAGGGATGTAAGGATGGTTCAACATCTGCAAATCAATTAGTGTGATACACCATATTAATAAAATGAAGCATTAAAATTATATGATCATCTCGAGATGTGAAAAAGCACTTGACAAAACTCAGCATTTATATTAAAAACTCAACAAAGTGGATGGAGATAGAGGGCATATACCTCAACATAATAAAGCCAATACCTAAACAGACTAAAGGGTGATAATCTGAAAGCTAAACTATGATGAGGAAAGGATAAGGATGCCCACTCTTACTTTTTTTCATCACAGTATTGGAAGTCCTAGCCAAAGCAGTGAGGTGAAACAAATAAAAAGAAATAAAAGACTCCCAAATTGGAAAGGAAGAAGTAAAACACAATATTTTCAGATGGCATAATGTTATATATATGGATAGGCAAAAGTAGGTTTACATAATACAAATAATATACCATATTTTTTGCTCCATAAGACGCACCTGACCATGAGACACACCTAGGGTTTTAAGAAGGAAAATAAGGGAAAAAATACTCTGAACCAAATGGTGTATTAAAATATTTAATAAAATACCATATTTTTCGCTCCATAAGACACATGAGCATTTTCCCCTCCACTTTTGGGGAGAAAGTGCATCTTATGGAATGAAAAATACGGTAATAATAAAAAGATAAACTCTGTTCTGTATACTCACAAACTAAACCTACTTTTACCCATCATATATAGGAAACCGTAACGACTCCACAAAATCAGTGGTAGAATAAATTCAGTGAACTTGTGAGACACAAAATCAAAATACAAAAATTCTGTTGAGTTTTTATACACCAATAAACTATCAGAGAAATTAACAAAATAATTTCATTTACAATTGCATCAAAAAAGAATAAATATGTAGAAATACATTAAACCAAAGAGGCAAAAGACCTATACATGAAAACTACAGGACACAAATAAATGGAAGCACATCTTGTGCTCATGGACTTACTGTTTAAAAACTGTTCATGCTACTCAAAGCAATCTTCAGATTCAGAGCATTCGCTATTAAAATTCCAACAGCATTTTTCACAGAAATAGAATACCTATAGACAATCCTAAAATTTATATGGAGCCACAAAAGACCATGAATAGTCAAAGCCAACTTAACAAGGAACAAAGCTGGAAACATGCTCCCTGATTTCAAACTTTTACAAAAGTTACAGTGATTGTAATGGTGTGATATTGGCATAAAAATAGACACATAAATCGGTGGAACAGAATGGAGAAATTACACCATATGTGGTCAGTTACTGTACAATAAAGGGTCCAAGAATATACAATGGGGAAAGGACAGTCTCTTCAATTAACTTGGGAAAACTGGACAGCCATATGCAAAAAAATGAAACTTAACCACTGGCTTGTACCATACAGAATAATTAACTCAAAATGGATCACAAACTTAAATATAAGACCTAAAACCCTCATGTTCCTAGAAAAAAACATAGATAATAAACACCTTGACATCAGTTTTTGCAGTTATTTTTTGGATCTGACCCCAAAAGCAGAAATAAACAAGTGCGACTACAGCAAACAAAAGTTGCACAACAAAGGAAACCATCAATAAAACAAAGCAACCTACTGAATAGAAGATATTTGAAAGGAATACATCTGATAATATTCAAAACATTTAAGCACTCATACATTTAATAGAATAAAAAGTCTGTTGAAAAGTGGGCAAAAGACCTATGTGGATGTTTTTACAAAGAGATATAGATAGCTAACAAGTACATGAAAAGATCATCAACATCACCGGGAGTCTTTTAATAGAGGACAGACTAATATATCTGAAATGTACCCAATGATAGGTTGAAATCTTTGCCTTAAAGGGCATGGAAGCCACAGGCATTTCAAAATTCTTTTTCTTAATAGTAAGAACAATTATAACTAATAAATTTATAGCACCTACTATGTACCAGTCACTGTTCTAACACTACATAACTTTTTTTTCTCCTAACAACCCTATTCTTTTACAGAAGAGAAATTTGGAACAGAGAAGAGGAGTAGCCTGCCTGAGTGACACATTAGTTAAACAGCCAGTAAGTGGCAGAGCCTAGACTAGAACCAAGCAGTATAGTCTCTAGTGAGCTTTTAAAATCTGCTTTGCACACACAGGTTGTGCCTTATCCATATACACTGATGATTGTGGTGGTGGCGATGTCCGACATCATATGTTTTATGCAGATAGAGTTTTGCGCACAACTGTATTTTCTCAAGCATTGCTTTTCTTTTGCTCCTTTGGTTAACTTTTATATTGTCAGTGTTCAGTATCGTCAGAGACAGAGGTTTTGGGAAAGTGAATAACTGAAAATACTCAAATCAATAGGAAAACTTGATTTATGATCTTAGGTACTCATGATTTCACCCCATGCTTGGTGGGGTAGGTCTCTAAAAATTTCACTGGGATTCCCATTGCACTGCTTCTTAATTCCTTCCAAGTGCACACTTTGTAAAGCTTTCCCCAGTGACCTGAGGAGTGACCTACCCCAGCTGTATGATAACTCCTAATTAGGTTTAAAGCGGTTGTATAGCCTGACCTGTGGTGGTACAGTGGGTCAGACCTCGACCTGGAATGTTGAAGTCGCTGGTTCAAAACCCTGGGCTTGCCCGGTCAAGGCACATATGGGAGTTAATGCTTCTTTCTCTCTCTCTCTCTCTCTCTCTCTCTCTCTCTTTATCTCTCTATATCTCTATCTCTCTATTCACTAAAATGAATAAATAAAAATAATTTAAAAATAAATAAATAAAAGCACATGAAATGTTTAAAAAGTAAAAAATTAAAGTGGTTCGTGTATGATTTCAGACAGTGAGGAAAAACTGGTAACTGACTTTCTGAACATCCTGCCTTCTGGAGAAAGCTTCCTTCATAGTTTCTTTACTCTCTCTTCTCCAACCTTTACCTCCCTTGATGTGTTTGAGTTCTCAAGTTCTCATTTCAACCTGCATTGAGTCCTGGGCGTAAAGTACATGCTTACTTCCTGTTGACCTGTTTGCTAAGCCTCCCCACTGTGGAACCAGGTGTAGGGACAGATTTTTGGGTGAGCGGACTTCTCTGGTAGGGATTTAACTAGTGGTTTCCACACATTCCTGATAGGACTCTAAAGTGGTGATTCATAAGAACTGACTCATTGTAGAGAGTTAAAGGAAATTTTGGTGCAAGCCATCTGTCCCATAACAAATGGTCTCATATTGGTGGTTATAAACATTGATCCTAAGTCTGACAGAAGTCTAAAGGCCAAAATGTCAACGTTTTAAACTGCTGTGAAATTAGAAACTACAGTCAGTTTATAGCTATCAGCACTGGATCTAGTGGGTTGAATCAGAAATTTGCTTTTTAATAAGAGAATTCAACATCGCCATAAGCATTTAAAGTTGTTGAAGAGAAGCTTTTGGCAAGTGTACTCCCTAATTTTTTCCAAGGACGGTATTTAAAACCACATTTAAAAACTGTTATATAGTGATCTCATTATTCTGCTTTCACCAGACAGCAGTAATGTGCTAAATGATAGATTAGATAGTACTGCCAAGATGGTTTTGCCCACTCTGGACTCCAGAATATCAGTTGCACTGGGAATCTTTGAGAGATTCTTTAACTTGGTATGTTCATACCGCACAAACTTAACAGTTCTGGGGGTCAGAAGTCCCGGATGAGTCTCACTGGGCTAAACTCAAGGTGCAGGGGAGGATTTGTTTCCTCGACTCTGGCTTCCAGAGGCTGCCTGCATTCCTTGGCTTGTGTCCTTTTCCATCCTCATGTCAGCAGTGGTGGCCCTGTTTTCCTCACACTGCATTGCTCTGACACTTGTCTGCCTTCCTCTTCCACTTTTAGGGACCCTTTTGATTATACTGGGTCCGCCCAGATACTCTCTCTATCTTAAAGTCAACAATTTAGTAACCTTATGTCCACCGCATTGCTGTATAATGTAGCATCTTAACAGGTTCTGGGGATTAGGGCGTGGCCGTCTCTGGGCAGCGTTATTTTACCTATTATAGCTGTCCCCAACCTTCTATCTGTATATATGGATTCTTACAGTAATATTATAGGTTAAGCTTTTAAAATTATTTTTGTTTTATTGTTTTTGTTACTCATGTGTGCGCGCGCGTGTGTGTGAGCACTCTCTTAAATTCTGCTTGAAATAACAATGTCTAGAAAATATTTTTAAATGTAACACTGGTAGAGATATTTGCTATAATTATAATAAAAGTCATATATTGAAATCCTCATACAAAAAGATAATAAAAACCTAAAACCACCCTCAAATAAATAAAAAGGTAGATGATTAAGCCATTTCTAGAAGACAGAGAAATTGGGAGTGAGTTGATGGTGAAACAGAGAAAACAGTAACATGTGAGGAGGTTACTGGAGATGGAGGACCCAGTTTTCCAAACTAGAACCCCATGGAGGCTCTGGGCTGATTCATTCAGATGGGACAGTGAATGAGGTTGAGTCAGAGGGATTAATTAAATGTCTATATAGGCCAACTTTACCTGTGTGTTTCCTTATTCTCTACCCTGCTCAGGGAGCAGAAGCAGATGGCGTTTTCCAAGGTAAAAAACATTTGTTGCCTTTTTTTTTTTTTTTGTATTTTTCCTAAGTTGGAAATGGGGAGGCAGTCAGACTCCCGCATGCGCCCAACTGGGATCCACCTGGCATGCCCACCAGGGGGCGATGCTCTGCCCATCTGGGGCATTGCTCTGTTGCAACCAGGGCCATTCTAGCGCCTGAGGCAGAGGCCATGGAGCCATCCTCAGCACCCGGGCCAACATTTTTTCAATTTTTGAAGGGGCAGGGGGACAGAAACAGCAGAACTAATTGGAGACAATGAAGTCTTTTGGTAATGATTTTGGAGCTTCCAAAAGAAACATTTCTCATTCTAGAATTTGGTCAGATTTGTAGCATCACAACTGGTTCTCTGTTGGCTCACAATGAAGTGAATTATACTAACTGACATACCCAGGATTTCCTCACCAGAGTTCTTAGTCAAAATTTTTGTGTTGGAGAGAGACCTAGTGAGAACAGAAATCAAGATACCTAGTATTATAGTATGGTCACGGTGGCAATCTGCCTATCTGCTTTACACAAAATTCAATAACTTGTGATAGCCACAGTTGTAGTGAGGAGTCACTGAATAGTTCTAGAACAGAACTTCCCAGAACTGAAGAAGAAAGAATTTTCAGGCTGAGAAGATCCACTTAGTGTCCAGAAAAATAAATGTGGAAAGACCCACACCTAGATAGTGTCACGAACTTTCACAAAACCAAGATTAAATGATGATCCTAATACCCTCAAAAGCCATACTGACATCAGATTTTCTTTTTCTAACTGTGCTAAAGTATATAAAATAATATAATAATTTAAAAGTTCTGTCATAAAGTCATTTTCAACCTAGAAATTTTATATCCAATGAATTATTGATTTTTTTGTGAAGGCAGAATATATGTATTTTCCTGCATGTAAGTTCTCAGTTAAATATTTTCTTAGGATATAGCCCAACAAAATAAGAGAATAAATCAAGAGAGAGAAGGATATGATATACTAACAGCAGTGGACCCAAACAAATTAAGTAATAAGAGGACTGATGAGGACAGCTGTGTAGTGGACTTAGAGGGCAGGTGGCTCCCAGTCCAGTGAGGAGGAAAGGACAGGTGGCCCTAGAAGAGAGCTCCGTATACCAAAACCGACCACTGAGCTTAGAGAAAATGCACAGTATGCTAAATACAAATAATGCGAGAGAGAAAATGCAAATAGAATTCCTGAGCAAAATGAAAAATTGGAATTGAATGTCATGATTCAAATGGGATGCTAAGTGATACATGGTTTGAAGTTAAGTGTGTTAACCCCAGTTTTCAAATGGCATTGGGTCAAGCTCCTGAATTCAGAGAGGAGGAAATGCGATCCAAGCAGATTACTTGGGTTTTTAATGAACAATCCTTATGGTGTCATAAATATTAAAATGCTGCTCATTGGGTCACAAGTGTTAGAGTTAAAGACAAAACAAAGAAAGCTTGACTGTGGTTGCCAGAACTAATGTGAATATTCACCACCTGGTTCAGGTGCCGCTGGAAGAGAGGGGGATGTGGAAAGGGAGAGAACCAGCAGAGAAAGCGTGGGTGCTACGTTCATCTCACAGAGTGGGGAGTCAGTATGGGAATGTCGAAAGGATCGAGAGCAGTGGTCCCAAACCCCCGGGTACCGGTCCGTGGGCCATTTGGTACTGGGCCGCAGAGAAAGAATAAATAACTTTCATTATTTCCATTTTATTTATATTTAAGTCTGAATAATGTTTTATTTTTTAAAAATAACAAGATTCCCTCTGTTACATCCATCTAAGACTCTTGATGCTTGTCTGGTAAGTTCAACAATTATATTTAAAAATACCACAGTTTTTACGCTGGTTGCATAATTTTATTTTGTGCATTTATCCATCCCACCCTAAAGGCCAGTCCGTGAAAATATTTTTTGACATCAAACCAGTCCGTGGCCCAAAAAAGGTTGGGGACCACTGATCTAGAGTATGCTGTTTTAAATGGTCAAGGCCGCCAAAGCAACAATTAAAAAATAATATATAGAAGTATGAATATCACACTGTGGGAGAACAGTGTTAACAGGTCCCCTTGATGCCCTACCCCAGCTGACCCCAGAGGCCACCAGAGCCGGTTCCTGCACACACTAACCTGCTGGCTTCTCATTCTCTCACCAGAATGGGCTGGACCTGCAACAGGAACAGGCCCGAGTGCTGAGATGATCACCAGGAATAACTCTCAACCAGTGAGGATGACAGTTTGCTCTCAGTGAGACAACTTTGAGTTGTTCCATTTTTAAGTGGCCCAGGGATACTAAGCCCTGAGGCCGCTGATGCATCTTACTCTCTAATTCCCCATTCATTGGCTTTTCTCAGCTCAGTGTTACACTTCCTCACTCCTTCATGTCCTTCCCAACATTGACTTCCCAAATGAACTACTTATACGTAAATCTTTCCTTTCTTTTCATACCCAGGAGCTAAATTTGATGAAACAGAAATGGCCATTTGAGTCTATTACTACTCAGTTATAGGGAAAACCGCCAGAACAAACTCAAACAGGAACATTAAAAGTATTTCTGTGATAGAAGGAGAGGTGGCACGGGAGCCTGCTTCCTGTTATGTAAGTGCCAAAGGACAGGAACAGACCATTTACAAAAGAAGAAAAAGCTAAACTGTATAAAAATTTCTCGGCCTTCCTAGTAAGTATAGACATCCAATGATGAATCATTTTTCACTTAGTTAGAAAATCTTTTAAAACTTAGTAACCAAGTTTGCATTGATAACAAGGGTAAATTGAAACTAGCACTTTTTAAATACGTTGGCAGAGAGTGTTTAAATTTATATATTCTTCCTGAGAAACAACTTAGTGATTTGGTGTGTCTTAATATTTTTCATACCTTTTAACACTCTAATTTTACTTCTTGGGAACAATTTCAGGAGATGAATAAAAAATTACAAACTTTTATCCAAGAAGATGTTCACTGCATTGTTACTTATGATAGAGAAAACTGAAATCAATCTAAATATTCAAAGTTAGGGAAATTATAAATAACATTATAAATGCATATGATAAATTTTACTATGAAGACATTAAATATGGTTTTGAAGAGTTTTCACCTGGGAAAATGCTTATGGTCTAAAGTGAGGTGAAGAGGCAGAATATCAAATTAGATATAATTTACTATCTCAGATATCTAAAAATGTATTAGATTTTTAAAAAGATAAATGAAATTAGCAAAAAGGGTTATGTACAAGTCCTCAATGTTATCAATAAATTCTTGGAAACTGCAACTTTAAACTGAACCATGTATAATGAAATGAAACCAATTTCACCACAGGCTAGTCGATGTCAACAAGAATCAAGTTCCTGTGGCATATTTTAGGTCAGAAAAACATCACCATTCTTCTAAGTAAAGATCCAAAACAGTTCTAATATTAAATATTGAAATAAATTTGAGCCATACACATGTTTAATAAAGATTAATGAAAACAAGATAATTATTTTCCAAATGTTTGTTTTATCACATGTGGCCGGAATCTGTCCCGGTGGCTCAGGGCACCAGGTGGGCACTCACCTCAGACAGGATGCCCTTTATTGCAGGGTGAATTCGCTCACACACCTACTCACTCAGATTAGGAAACATCTATGGGATATGAGAGGAAACTGTAGTCCCTGGAGAAAACTCATGGAGACATGGGTAATGGACCTACTCCATTACTCAGTCATACAGACTGACCCTGGGTGGGAATTGATTATTGTTGTGATCAATGATATAACAAAATGACGTTGAGCAAAGCAACATTATTTGAGGTGCTGCTGTAATATGGTAAAACTAGCTGAGAACTTTATTCAGAAATTATCTTAATTAGACATTTGGGGTGGAGTTGAAATATTGAGATGTACAGGTAACATGATTAGTAAATGTCTATTGGGGGAAAATGGATTTAAACCTTGTGTGTGTGTTGCTATTAAGAATAGGCAGAGACAGAGAGAGAGAGAGAGAGGAGATAGAACGAGGAGCTGCTCAAAGACCATGTGGTATGAGACATGGCTGTGCCTCAGAAAGTGCAGTCTCCTGAAGGCTGTTCACAGAGGAGGCTGTCATGTGTGTTCTGTTCATGGTATTTACCTTTTTCAGGTAATATGAGAGATGCTGGGTTCCCACCCCTGGAGTGTCAGCGATAATGTAAACTTCCCAGGAGCTAGCTGAGGTCTGTGGCAGGGTAGTGTGCTGTTTTGACTTTCACAGGTGTTTAGGAAATTTCACCCATTTTTGAATCATCAGCATTATTACTATTTACAATTTTACACATTACAAACTAGATTAAGCAAGAACTTTGGCTGCAAGGGGCAGAAGGACTTGTTGGAATGGTCTGAGCTGCATGAACCAGGGACTGTCTGGAGTCTGAAAGTTTGGACGAGAACTTAAAACACCACGGACACCCAGGCCCTCCTGGTCCTCGCTCCTTTAGAGTTTCATTCTCTCCTGTTGCTCACTGAATCTCTCCATCTCTGGTAGTGTGAGTGCAACAGCCTTACCTAACCTTACGAACCCATCCAAGATAGCTTTCAAACGTAGACTGACAACCAGAAGATCGTGCAATACACACTTAATAAGTACTTGGAAAATCTTAAACAAACAACTATGACAAACCCAATAGATCACCCTAGCAATTCCGTTCTTCTTGAGGTTGCTTTTATCCTAACTGCAATACAGTTCATCTTCCCTCCTCCCCCTTCCCTCCTGTCATCCTCCATGCAAACCACTCCTCCTGGGTTCTTCTGCCTGTCTTCGGGTTCTGCTCTTTGCTGGCAGCAGCTTATCACATAAACTCATCAGTGCTAATGTGTTACATCGCCCAGGTAACAGAGCTTATTGTTGACTGCCAGAATAAATCTCCCTTGTATCCAAGCTCTGTCCCCCAGGACACAGATACTTTCCTCTAAAATGCCAGTGTATTTTTCATTAAAATGCTTGCAAATCCTTCGGGTTATTAGGTTTATGGCAGCCCCATTAGGCAGAACAATAATGATTTATGTAAGAAGTTAAGCCAGGATCTTTGTTTCGTTCAATAAAAAGGTTCAGGTCTGCAGCTGGGTCCCTTGGTCCTGCTGTCTTGTGTTACAAGAGTGTCTCTCAACCTCTGCATTTTGTTTCCCAGGAGATTAGTCCTCCAGGAAATTGTTCTTTAGGATTCACAGCCTGGAAAGCCCAGCTGTGACATGGGAGCCTCTGCTGAGAAAGCAGCGCGGGCTTTGCGTCAGGATAGATGTTGGGAAAACTTCCAGATCTGCCCCTTATGGACCTCGTGACTTTGGATGGGTCACTTAATGAGATTAAGTTTTCTCCGCTGTAAAAGTAGGTAATATGGTACTGAAGGCTGCACAGATTAAATAAGTACTGAATGAACCACTCTGCTCTGCCTGGCTATGATGACTCCAGCTTGAGAGTCACATTTGACCTGTAAAAAGTTGGCATAAGTGGAGCCATTTTAAAACAGAGCTAGGACAGCCATTCCAGAGGAACTCTCTTGAATATCTTTTTCCTTAAACCTTTGTAATGTTTGAATTGGACAAAATAACCTTTGCAATGGGCCAATTCAACATTGTATTTCAAGCAACTGGGTTTTGTTTGTTTGTTTTTGTTTTTCTTAAGTGAGGAGCAGGGAGGTAGAGGGACAGACTCCCACATGTGCGCCAGCCAGGATCCATCCAGCAAACTCTTTATGGGGTGATGCTCTGCCCATCTGGGGCTCTTGCTCCATTGCTCAGCAACTGAGTTATTTTAGTTCCTGAGCCGAGGCCATGGAGCAATCCTCAGTGCCCAGCGCCAACTTGCTCCAACCAAACCATGGCTAAGGGAGGAGAAAAGAGAGACAGAGAGAGAGAGAAGGGAGAGTGGGAGGGATGGAGAAGCAGATGGGTGCTTTTCCTGTGTACCCTGACCAGGAATCGAACCCAGGACATTCACACACTGGGCCAATGCTCTACTGCTGAGCCAACTAGCCAGGGCTCAAACAACAGTTTTTAAAGCCAACAGGCAAGCAGACAGCCTAACTACAGGACTAAAAAATTAAAAACATTCTTTAGAATTAGCACCACCAGGCATATAGCTAAAGTATAACTTGGCTTATTTGCACCTATAGAAATTCCTTCCTTAGTTTATTAGCACCAATAGAAACCTTTAGCTAGACTACCCAAAGAAAAAAAAGAGGATACAAATCAACACAATTATTAATGAAAAGATGACATTACAACTGATACCACAGAAATAAAAAGAATTATAAGAGGCTACTATGAACAACTACATGTAATTAAACTGGACAACCTAGAAGACATGGAAAAAATTTTAAAAACATGTGATATACCAAGACAAGAAGATACAGAAAATCTGAACAGACCAATTACTAGTAAGGAGATTGAATAATTAAAAATCTCCCAATGAAGAAAACCCAGACCAGGTTACTTTACTAGTAAATACTACCAAATGTTTAAAGAAGGATGAATGCCAATTCTTCTCAAACTCTTCTAAAAAAGTCAAAGAGGAGGGAACACTCCCAAACTTATTTTACAAGGCTAGCATTATCCTGATACCAATGCCAGAAAAAGATAAGGAAAGAAAGAAAAAACTACAGACCAATATTCCTAATAAATATAGACACAAAAATTCTCAATAAAACTAGCAAACCAAATTCAGCAGCAAATTAAAAGGATTATTCACCATGATGAAGTGGGACTTATTCTTGGGATTCAAGGATGGCTCAGCATATGCAAATCTATAAATGTGATACCACATGAATAGAATCAAAGAAATTATATGATTAGCTAAATAGATGCAGAAAAGGAATCTGAAAATATTCAACATCTGTACAAGATAAAAATGTAACAAATTAGGTATAGAAGGAATAATCTTCAGCATGATAAAGATCATATATGACATACACACAGCTAACATTATATTCAATAGTGAAAGGTTGAGAGATTTTTCTCTAAGACCAGGAACAAAACAAGGGTGCCTATTCTTGCCATTCCTATTTAACATAGCATTGGAAGCCCTAGCCAGAACAATCAAACAAGAAAAAAAAATTTAAAAAGATGTCCAAATTGAAAAGGAAGAAGTAAAATAATTTCTATTTGCAGATTACATGATTCTATATATAGAAAATCCTAAAGTCTCTACCAAAAAACTGTTAAAGTTAACTAATAAATTAAGTTATAAGATACAACATACAAATATCAGTAGCATTTTCATACATGAACAATAAATTATCTGAAAAAGAAATAAAATAATCTCACTTACAGTAGCATCTAAAACAAAAAATATTTAGGAATAAATTTAGCCAAGGAAGTAAAAGATCTCTACATTGAAAACTATGACATTGATAAAAGAAATCAAAGAAGACACAAATAAATAGAAAGTCATCCTATGTTCCTGAAATGGAAGAATAGATAGTTAAAATATGCAGACTACCAAAAGCCACCTATAGATTCAGTGCAATCTCTATCAAGATTCCAGTGACATTTTTTACAGAAATAGAAAAAAACAATCCTAAAGTGTATATTAAACAAAAGAAGATTCTAAATAGCCAAAGCATTCCCGAGAAAGAACAAACTGGTAGGCATCACATTCCCTGATTTCAAGTTTACAAGATTATTGTAATCAAAGCACTATAGTACTGGCATAAAAACTGACATTATAGACCCATGATACAGAATTGAGAGCCCAGAAATAATCCCATGCATATATGCTCAACTAATACTTGAGAAGGGAGCTAAGAACTCACAATGGAGAAAGGCAGTTTCCTCAATAAATGGTACTGGGAAAATTGGATATGGTCATGTAAAAGAATAAAATTAGACCTATAATTTACACCACTCATGAAAATTAACTTGAAATGGATTAAAGGATTAGATATAATACTGGAAACCATAAAATTCCATATTGTTGGAAGAAAATATAGGAGAAAAAAATCCCCTTGCTATGGGTTTTGGCTGTGAATTTTGGGGTATGACACCTCAAATACAAGAAACAAAATAAAAAATAAACAAATGGGACTAAAAGCTTCTGCACAATAGAAGAAACAATCAACAAAATAAAATGACCTCCTATGAATGGGGAAAATTTGCAAACTATATACCTGATAAGGGGTAATACCTAAAATATGTAAAGTACTCGTACAACTCAATAGCAAAAAGAAAAACACTCAAGTAATCCAATTAAAATAGGTAAAGGACCTGAATAGACATTTGCCTAAAGAAGATATATAAATTTCCAAGAGGTGAAAAAATGCTCAACATCATTAATGTAAATAAAACCGTAATGAGATATCAGACACATCACTTAGAATGGCTATCAACAGAGAGATAAGAGGTAAGCGCTAGCAGGATGTGCAGCAAAGGGACCCTTGGCTCTGCAGCCACTATGAAAACCAGTATGGCGTTTCCTAAAAAAAATTAAAACCAGAACTACCATATAATCCAGCAATTTCATTTCTGGGACTATATATGAAAGAAATGAAAACACACTGTAGAAGAGATATCTGTATCTCCATGTTCATATTAGTATTATTTACAGTTGCCAAGACGTGGAAGCATCGAGGGATCCATGGATAAAGAAGTAGTAGTTTATGGATACACAATGAAATATTATTCAGTCATAAAAAGAAGGAAATCCTGTATTCCCAACAATATGGACGGACATTGAGGGCATTATGCTCAGTGAGGTAAGTCAGACAGAGATTTCTCAACCTCAGCAATTTCAACAGGTGTATTGCAAGGGGCGCTGGTGTGACACAAGAACTTGGAAACATGCAATACCTGCAAATTTAGTCAGGGGCACTGACCTCTTATCCCTTAGATTGTCAAATAAAAAAAAGGAACAACAACACAACTATAGCCATCCAGTATGAATGGATCAAAATTATACCTATTTTTTGGCATATTGGCAAATATATATATATTGGTGTGCTGCAGAATCTTAGTAATTAGTTATATTTACCATGAGGTGAAAAAGTTTGAAAATCTCTGCTCCATCCTAAACTCCCAAACAAATTTCCAGAGGGAAAAAGCTAGGACAAAGAGGAATTGGCCTTTTTATATTAAAAGCCAATTTCTCACTAAATGAGGTGACCCCACTACAACCAACCTATGCCTCAGGGGTCAAGGTGGGAATCCCGCATTAGAGTAGAGATCTTCCAGAGAACACCTCTATAAATCAATCTGTCTACTTTTCTTTCTTTCTTTCTTTCTTTCTTTCTTTCTTTCTTTCTTTCTTTCTTTCTTTCTTTCTTTCTTTCTTTCTTTCTTTCTTTCTTTCTTTCTTTTCTTTTCTTTCTTCCTTTCTTTCTTTCTCTTTCTTTCTTTCTCTTTCTTTCTTTCTCTTTCTGTCTTTCTTTCTGTCTTTCTTTCTTTCTCTTTCTGTCTTTCTTTCTTTCTCTTTCTCTTTCTTTCTTCCTTTTTTTTACTCTGATAACCATTTATGTAATTGATCTGGCTGAGAATTCAAACTGGTGGGTAATGCAGATGTGAATTAGCTTTGGAAATTCTCATCTATTTTATTTCTGTGTCTTGGTTAAAACTAAAATTAAAAAATTGATTAGAGTTGCTATTCCTAAAATTTTTTAAAACATCTTAATAGTGTAACAAATATATAAAAATATTTTAAATAATATAAAAACACAAGAAAAATATAATGAAACTTTCTACTGAAAATATAAAAGGCCAAACTTAGAGAATTTAAGGCAGTGACTTAAATTACATTCCCCATTTCTTTAGCAGTTACTTGTTTATTTTTATTATGAACACATAACAATGTATAGGCATTTTAGAAGGGTAGTAAATGGGAAAAAAAACACATTTATTACCTCTGTGATGGATTACTTAATTCTTTATATTTGAGAAAGCATTTCCACTGCTTTGGCATATTATCAAAACAAGATAGTATGGAGCAATAGAACAATGTTGGTAAGAAACCAAATGTAAGCCTGATCAGATAGTGGCGCAGTAGATAGAGCCTTGAACTAGGACACTGAGGACCCAAACTTGAAACCCTGAGGTCGCCAGCTTCAGTGCAGGCTCACCTGCTTGAGCGCAGGGCTGCCAATTTTGAGCAGAGGTTGCTGGCTTGAGCATGGGATCATGACATGACCCCATGGTCGCTGGCTTGAGCCCCAAAAGTCACTGGCTTGAAGCTCAAGGTTGCTGGTTTAGGCCCAAGGTCACTGGCTTGAGCAAGGGGTCACTGGCTTGGCTGGAGCCCCCTGGTCAAGGTATGTATGAGAAGCTATCAATAAACAAGTAAAGTGTCACAACTACGATTTGATACTTCTCATACCTCTTCCTTCCTGTCTGTTTCTGTCTTTCTTACTACAAAAAATAAAATAAAAAACCAAAAACCAAGTATAAAACAGGAACTATGTCTAAAGTCCATTAAACAATTATGCATGTTGGATTAATATTAAGTAATGATAGCTAAGGGGTTACATGATGCCAGAAAAAAATTACATATTCCATTTCAAAGATCTTAATTATCTCCATTACCATAATTGTCCTTTTCAAAGTTTATGGATTGGAAAATTATATGTTAAAAAGCTTAAGAAATCTTTTTAAAGCTGGACCAGAACACTGGTTTTCAATAAAATCTTATGCCCCTTTTAGTCTATCTCCCTGTGCGTTTCTTTTCTTACCAAATAAAAGTTCCTAAAGAAATAAAACATTATTGCTATTTCTACTTTCTTGTTTTTCATTTTGCTTTTCATATACTGTGCTCTGGCTTCTCTCTCCAATCCTTTTTAAGCCTCTTACATAAATTGCAAATTATATCCAGTTCCCAATCCAGTAGTTCTTGTTCAGTCCTCTACCTCCCATAACATTTTTAAAGTGACTCTTTCTCTTTATTTAAAATTTTTTTTTTATTATTTTTCAGCTTTGTTGAAGTATAATGGAGAAATAGAATTGTAAGATCTTTAAAGTGTATGAAGTGATGATTATATATATAGTGTGTGAAAGGATTCTTCCCATCTAGTTAACACATTCATCCATCACCCACATGTTTATTTATTGGTAAGAACATTTAAGTTCTATCCTCTTAGCAAATTTCAGTTATACAATACAGTGCTATTAACTATAGTCTCCATGTTATTGTACTCTCAGACATCTTAAAGCTGAAAGTTTGTATCATTTTTACCAACCTCTCCATAATCGACTCTCCCTCCAGCCCCTGGCAACCACTTTTGTAATCTCTGTTTCTATCAGTTTGACTTTTCTTTTTTAAAAAGATTCTACATATAAGTAATAGTATTCAGGTCTTTCTTTCTCTGACTTATTTCATTAGCATAATGCCCTCAAGGGTCCATCCAGGCTGTCACAAAAAGCAGGATGTCTTTCTTCCTCATGCTGAATAATAGTCCATTTTATTATGTATATGTAGCATATCTTCTTATCCATTCATCCACTCAAGAACACTTAGGTTGTTTTCATATCTCGGCTATTGTGAATAATGCTGTAATGAACATGGGTATACAGATATCCCTTTGGGATATTGATTTCATTTCTTTCTGTTACGTACCCAGAAGTGCAATTGCTCAATCATATGAAAGTTCTATTTTTAATTTTTTTGGAACCTCCATCCTGTTTTCCATATTGGCTATACTAGTTGTCCATTTTCAAAATTGATAATATACATTCCAACTGAAACTGGCCAAACACCCCTGTTCAGAAAAGTCTGGTGGGCTCAGTTAGTTTTTATGTCACAAGGCCAAATCCAGTGTTGGGAAGCAGTGTTTCTTTCTGGTGGTTCTGGGAATGAATTCATGTCCAAGCTCATTTACATTGTTATCAAAATTCAGAGGTAAGTAATGCAGTTATAACACTGAGGTCCTTATTTATTTATTTATTTATTTAGATGTAGATTTGTTTCCTTGCTGGCTGTTGACCAGGGACCTCATTTTCGATAGGTCACTTACATTCCTTGTCTTGTAGCCACCTTGCCCCATCTTCAAGGCCAGCCGTGGTCGGTTAATTCCCCACACTTCAGAGCTCTCTGATCTCTCTTTTTGCCTCATCTCTTCTGCGTTTTTGTTATAGAATTTTATACTTTAAATAGATAGAGCTTTTTTTTTTTTTTTATAAATTATACCTTAATAAAGTTAACTTAAAACAGTAAAATAGCCTTCCAGTAAAAGCTTATAAAACTTTTAAGATGAAATATGCTATTTGAGGAACAAAATATTAAGATACAATAACCTAACAAAAACATTCAACAACTTGAAAAATGTTTATGGAGTTAAAATTTTCTTTTCCTTTTTTTTTTTTTTAATTCACTAAGAGGAGGAGAAGCAGAGACAGACTCCCACATGTGCCCTGAGCAGGATCTACCCGGCAAGCCCACTAGGGGGGAATGCTCTGCCAATTGGAGTGTTGCTCTGTTGCTCTGTTGCTCAGCAACCGAGCTCTTTTTAGTGCCTGAGATAGAGGCCATACAGCCATCCTCAGTGCCCAGGGCCAACTTGCTACAACCCAGCCACAGCTGTGGGAGGGGAAGAGAGAGAAAGAGGGACAGAAGCAAGAGGGGGAGGGGTGGAGAAGTAGATGGGTGCTTTTCCTGTGTGCCCTGACCAGGAATTAAAGCTGGGCTATCCACATGCCACACCAATGCTCTACCACTGAGCCAATGGGCCAGGGCCAAAATTTTCAATTTTCTTTTTTAAATATTTGCTGCTGTTAAAAATGCTTCCTCATGAGGAAATTTTGTATACAAATTTAATATTTCATTTAGTAAATGTTTTTTCATGGACTATAAATTGGCAATTCTTACACTTTATATATAGTAAGGTCCAATAAGTAAGTAAGTGTATTTTGGCCAGAGACAACCAGGTTTCTCCCTGCTGGAAAAGTTACAAATAAGGAAAGGGGGAAGGCTTGAATAAATACTTTAATATCTGAGGCATTAGTATGAATTCATTGTATTTTAATATATGTATTCAAATAGATAAATACAGAAATAAATTTGCTCTGTATGTATCCATGATGTGTGTGTGTATGTGTGTGTGTGTATGTGTGTGTGTGTGTGTAACTAATCTGTTTGCTGAGAGGACCTAGAACCAATGACACTCCAATGATACGGTTTTATCTTGCACCCAGATGTAGGTTTTCATATGGCCCTCTCCACTGTAAGGAACCAGGGCTCCTGGAAGAAGTGTTTGATTCCAGGATCGAGACACTGAAAATACAGTCTAGCTGAGCATTTCATGGTGCCAGAAAGATATACTCAGAAAAGAATGTGAGGAAGGTCATATTGAAAAAACACCGCAGCCAGTTTGAAAGAGCCCCAAGTGGCCAAAGCTGGAACAATTTGAAAAACAAAAGTATAATAATACTAGTAGATTATAATTCAAAGACTAAAATAAAAATGCATGAATTCATAGTGATAAAATATATCACTCAAATAAATAAATGAGAGAGAAGAAATAGCTCCTAAAAAAGAATTATAATTAATTAATGTTAAGGGAATGAGAAGAACAGAAAATCATCATGAGAAATCACAAGAATAATTGTAGGCAAAACCATTAATCAGAGCTAACATTTGTGGTGTAATGTGTGAGGAGATAAGAGTATTTCCACCGTCTCAAAGTATCCCCTCAAGATATTCATTATAAGGGGAAAACTAATAGTACATCAGTTCTGTGACATCGCCAAAACTGTAGTACCTCAATCTAATCATAAGAAAACATCAGAAAAATTCAAGAAATATTGCACAAAACAACTGATCAGTACTCCTCAAAAGTGTTAAGGTTAAGGGCCCTGGACGGTTGGCTCAGTGGTAGAGCGTCGGCCTGGCGTGCAGAAGTCCCGGGTTCGATTCCTGACCAGGGCACACAGGAGAAGCGCCCATCTGCTTTTCCACCCCTCCCCCTCTCCTTCCTTTCTGTCTCTCTCTTCCCTTCCCACAGCTAAAGCTTCATTGGAGCAAAGATGGCCCGGGCGCTGAGGATGGCTCTGTGGCCTCTGCCTCAGGTGCTAGAATGGCTCTGGTTGCAACAGAGCAACGCCCCAGATGGGCAGAGCATTGCCCACTGGTGAGTGTGCCAGGTGGATCCCGGTCAGGCGCATGCGGGAGTCTGTCTGACTGCTGTTTCCAACTTCAGAAAAATACAAAAAAAAAAGTGCTAAAGTTATAATAAGCAATAATAGTCTGGGAACTGTCATAGATTTTAGTTTTTCAGTTCTTTATATTAAAGTATTTTATCCACCAGGAAATTATTTGTGTCGACAAATCCACAATCATTGCATATTTTACCATATCTCTCAGAATTGATAGATTAAAAAAAAAAACAACTTAGCATGAATTGCTGTTGGAGCATTTTTAAAATAGTTTAAAAATCTTTTTTAGATAATTCCAACATCTTTGTTATCTCTGCATTGGTATCTATTGATTGTCTTTTTCCTAAAGGACGTAGTAGAGAGTAGAACTATTTTACAGGTAGAATCAGCAAGTCTTGATGTTTTTGGTAGCATTTCATTAGAGGTGTAATGGTATGAGGATGGAGAGGGTAATGAATAAGGTAGTAAGAAGCCCAAACAAATTTCCAAGGCCTTTGGCTTGGATGACCTTTGGTAGCGTGTATTGAAATAGGATGTAAACTAGAAGGCCAGAAGATGAAGAATTTGTTTTTTCATTTGCGGAGGTTGAGATGCCTATGGGACAACTGTTATAGAGGTATCCAATAAGCAGATGGGTAGTCAAGTCTGAGCTTAGAGAACAGGGCAAACCTAGAAATGCAGTTTGTGAACTGTTAGTGCAGAAGTGATGTTTAATACAACAGAAATAGTTTAGAATGGTTGACTAAAGAAACTATCACAAGAGCAGAAGTATTTTAGAAAGTAGACAAAAATGGGAGACTAATAAACAACTAAGAAGAAATAGTTCATTTCAAGAGGTAGGAGGAAATTCAGAGTGCGTGACTGAAGTCCAGGAGGCAGAGTTTCAAGAAAGGGAGAAATCCACATGAGCAGAAGCATTGGGACAGGCTGGTCAGATAAGGTCCGAAGAAGGGTGTTGGTCACCAGTACCATTTGGCCGTTTCAGTGTTGGTGAGAGTAGAAAACAATCAATGGGTTATGGAGTGAAAGGGAAGCAAGTACGTGGAGTTCCTAAGTGGGGGCCACTGTTTTTTGAATTGTGGCTTGGAAGGGAAGGAGGGAAGGAGGTCTATAGTGAAGAAGAATATGGAAGGAAAGCATACGGTTCTTAGACTTTCTCAAAAATACTTTTCAAGTAATCATTTGTATTTATTTCATCTCGTGACTAGAGTTTCATCTTGCAACATGGAGACGAACTGCAAATATTTGGGCAGCTAAAGTCTCAGTTGTATCATATAAAGCCACAAACAGATCTTTGAGAGGCCCCAGAATTGCTGCTGGAAAACAAAAACCCTCCCTTAATTCTGACTGCTGTTGCCATGCAAGAGGAACCAGAGGTAGCTAAGGCTTTGTATATTAAAAGCAACCCCCTGAGTCTCCTCTTGTGTACACTGCAGGCCATGGGTACAAACTCCTTCCCTGTCTGAGTTCGTTAATCAAGAGTGAGCTGCTGCGCTCACCTCCTGCCATGTACTCAGTGGTCATCATATGCTTAGAACACTAAATAGACCTCCTACTAAGCAGACGCTTCTTTGCTGCTACCACCTGTTAAGAATGCAACTGTACAGTATGCTTTTTTCCTTGTTTCTCTTTACTGCTGTTCTCAGTGTTGTTTATAATGTGGGTTCAATTAGTTTCCTGACTCTTTGTAAAGCCAGTGGCTGCGGCCATCATTACAGCCGCCTGGCCCATGCAGGTTCGCATTGGATTCGGACAGTTGGTAAAGAAACAATGAAGCCAAAAACGGATGGGCCATCATCTTTAATCCTAGCTTGCACCCGATGGGCAAGTAAAAAACACACACTGGGCTCCAAAACCCACTCACATTTAGTGCTCACAAAGCTACTGACTTATCCGAGTTTCCTAGAATCAAAGGTTTCTAGCTCACCAGACTTATTCACCTCTATTTCCCATCTCTTTCCTTCTCCCTGCACAAACTCTGCACTAACTGGCTTCTCACTTAGCACTCCACCATCTTGGCTGCTTCTCCAGGCCTCCTCCACGTGGCCTTTCTCTCTGCTCTCTCCTCTAATGATAATCTCAGGAACTAAGAGAGCAAGCTCCCGTTCTGCCCCCATTTTATAGTGTAGAAATCAAAACCTTTAATCCAATATACAAAACAGGGAAGTCTCTAATACAAAGTCACTTATCAGAGACATGATGGGATTGTACCACCCCACATCAAAAAGGGTGGGAAAGGCTTAGTCCTAAAACTGAGCCGCAGGCTACAGGGATCCTGCCTGCCCACAGCCTGCCCCCAACACACATTAATATCACCTGGGCGATGGCTTCCACGTGGGCAGCGCCATCTTTAGCAAAGTGAGCATAATATATTTTATCTGCCCAACAGAGCCAAAGACTGGTGGGCTCTATTATCTTTAATCCGAGCTTGCACCCGGCGGACAAGTAAAAACACACACTGGGCTCCAAAACCCACTCATATTCAGTGCTCACAAAGCTACTGATTTATCTGAGTTTCCTAGAATCAAAGGTTTCTAGCTCACCAGCCTTATTCACCTCTGTTCCCCATCTCCTTCCTTCTCCCTGCACAAACTGGCTTTTCCTTCAGCACTCTGGCCTCCTCCACATGGCCTTTCTCTGCTCTACTGTCTAATACTAATTTCAGGAACCGAGAGAGCAAGCTCCCGTTCTGCCCTCATTTTATAGTGTAGAAATCAAAACCTTTTAATCCAATATACAAAATAGGGAAGTCTCTAATACAAAGTCACTTATCTGAGGCATGATGGGATTGTACCACCCCACATCAAAAAGGGTGGGAAAGGCTTAGTCCTAAAACCAAACCCCAGGCTACAAGGATCCTGCCTGCCCACAGCCTGCCCCCAACACACATTAATATCACCTGGGCAACAGGCTTCCATGTGGGCAGCACCATCTTTAACAAAGTGAGCATAATATATTTTATCTACCCAACACTCTTCTAAGAGTAAGTTGCTTTGCCTAGAATACTCTGATTATCAAAAATAGAATTATAGCAGCAAAAATTCAGATCAGCAAGAAACAGTTTTCCAACTCCAAGAATTTTTTTTGTGCATAATTTTTCTGATTTTAGAGAACCTACAACATTATAGAACATCTATTTTTTATTGGCAGAGTGATAAATTTAACCTGTGAAAGTTAGAAACACAATTTCTATTTTCTATCTGACTCATTGTTTTGCTTTAGTGAAAAGAGTTTACTTGCCTTTTGACTCAGCATGATAGTAGGTGTCAGAGTGTTCCTACTAACAATTATTGTCCCAAAGTAAACAACTGTCTATAAAGGAACCAAGAAAGGGAGAGACTAAATCTGGCGTCTCAGTTTGACTTGATGATATCATCAGAGACTTGTCATTGTATTTTCTCCAATTTCATCCTCCCAAATGCTTTATCATTTGTAGGAAATATGGTCCACTTTTTCAAGTGTTACATTTATAAACTCAGAGTTTACATAAAATCTACATCATGATGTTTTAAGGTACCAAAAAGCTGAAAATTGATATTGATATTCTGGGAGGAAAGGTCAGGCTTTTCTATCAGGCTTTCCTGTCTCGTCTCTCCTTTGGGGAGGGGAGGAAGAAGAATGTAGAAGTTTCTGGCTTGTAAGAACAATAGGTCATTCAGTTTTAAAATAAAGGTTAACCTATAAACTTCTTCTCTTTCAATAGGAGGCAGAAAATACCACTTTGCATTGGTTGTAGTTCCTCCTCCTTCCTGGAATCTTGAGGGTAAAATAAATACCTCTAGGCTAGTGAGGGAAGTTGTACCCTGAAAGATTTGTAAACATCTTTGATTGTGTTACCTTAAAAGTCTTAATGTTTCTGTGTGTCCTGTAAACAAATGTTGCCAGCCTATACCATGATGCCATATTCTCCCCTGCCGTGTGTGATCAAGGGTATATAAGCAGCCCCTCAACTATTTTTGGCACTGCATGATTTGGGTCTGATGCCCCATGTCAGCCATATGCGGCCAGCATATTAATAAATCTCCTCCTCTAATAAAACTCTTCAAAATTCATCTGGGCTGGGTGTCTCTACATGAACTTGATGAGGTGAGGTACAGTGCCTTCAGAATTTACTTTACTTTATAACAATGAAGTCTTGAAGTAAATAGAATGCTTATGGTTCAGTTTATCTAGTACATTTTCTCCATGTAGGATAATTTTTTCGGTATACAAGCATTCATCCTATGTTTTATTTTATTTTATTTTATTTTATTATTTTATTCAGTGAGAGGAGGGGAGGCAGAGAGACAGACTGCCACATGCTCTCTGACTGGGATCCACCTGGTAAGCCCACTGTAAAGCCAGAAGCCAGGGCCAGAGCCACTATCAGAGCAGCCACCTAACCCATGCAGGTTCGCATTGGGTTCAGACAGTCGGTAGAGAAACAACGGAGCCAAGAACTGATGGGCTGTCATCTTTAATTCTAGCTTGCACCCGGTGGGCAAGTAAAAACACACACTGGGCTCCAAAACCCACTCACATTTAGTGCTCACAAAGCCACTGACTTATCCGAGTTTCCTAGAATCAAAGGTTTCTAGCTCACCAGCCTTGTTCTCCTCAGTTCCCCATCTCCTTCCTTATCCCAGATACAAACTGCACTAACTGGCATCTCAGCACTCTGCCATCTTGGCTCCATCTCCTGGCCACATGGCCTCTTTCTGCTCTCTGCTCTGCTCCCTCTGCTCTCTCATGCTAATCATCCCAGGAACCAAGAGCGCAAACTCTCGTTCTGCCCCCATTTTATATTGTAGATTCAAAACCTTTAATCCAATATACAAAATAGGGAAGTCTCTAATACAAAGTCACTTCTCTGAGGCATGATTGGATTGTACCACCCCACATCAAAAAGGGTGGGAAAGGCTTAATCCCAAAACCAAGCCCCAGGTTACAACGATCTCTAACACACATTAATATCACCTGGGCGACGGCCTCACATGGGCAGCACCATCTTTAACAAAGTGAGCATAATACATTTTATCTGCCCAACACCCACTAAGGGGCAAAGCTCTCCTGATCTGGGGCTTGTTCTGTTGCTCAGCAACCGAGTTCTTGTTAGCACTTGAGGTACAGGCCATGGAGCCATCCTCAGTGCCTGGGGCCAACTTGCTCCAATTGAACCTTGGCTGCAGGAGGGGAAGAAAGAAAGAGAAGTAACAGAGGGAAGGGTGGAGAAGCAGATGGTTGCCTCTCCTGTGTGCCTTGACCGGGAATCAAACCTGGGACATTGACATGCTGGCTCGACTCTCTACCACTGAGCCAACTAACCAGGGCCTTCCTATATTTTAAATACATGAAAGTTAAATATTTATATTTTCTTTGGGGTCATCAGATTCAGCTTACAGCTAACATGATTTTACTTTGGTGAGAGTTGCTTATCATACAGTTATGTTTTCCCATTATATTTCTGTAATATAAATTAAATAACCTAAATTCTTTCATTTTTTCATCCGTTCCATTAAAAAAAATTTTTTTTGGATTATCACTCTAGTTCCCATTTAGGCTGTTGAATGATACAGAGCTAGACAATACCAAAATCATTGGGGGAGAAGAGCACCAGTAGAAGCTAGGGGGACAAATTTTATAGGGGTAAGGGAGAGTCTCCAGCAAGTGGGTGTCGAATCAAAAGTCCTGGTATGTCCGGAATGCTCCTCCTTGGGGCGGCTGACCAGCTTCTTGGAATTCCTCTGTCTCAGGGACGGTAGTCTAGGGAGTAAGGGTGAGGTCTGACAGATCAGCAGAACATCAAAAGGGCAGTTGGAATTCCTGGTAAATTCATGTATCTATCACAATTAAGAGATCGTACTTCTCACCATCATTTGTAGATAATTTGCAAGGTGCTCGAAGGAAAAGGTCATCTCCTGGGAATGGACATCAATAAATTTATTACAATTATATAAAACAAAGTGCTCCTGCGGAAAACAAGGCACAAGATCAGGGGCAGCTTCCGTTTATAAACTACCAAAAAATTAAGAGCAATAAGGTTTCAAGATTTGGGCTAAATAAGAGCTATTTTTAGATAAAAATATATTGAGAAACTAATTTGACTTAGTTTAGGAAGTTAATAACTGATTAACTTTTTTTTTTTTTTCATTTTTCTGAAGCTGGAAACAGGGAGAGACAGTCAGACAGACTCCCACATGCGTCCGACCGGGATCCACCCGGCACGCCCACCAGGGGCGATGCTCTGCCCATCCTGGGCGTCGCCATGTTGCGACCAGAGACACTCTAGCGCCTGAGGCAGAGGCCACAGAGCCATCCCCAGTGCCCGGGTCATCTTTGCTCCAATGGAGCCTTGGCTGCGGGAGGGGAAGGGAGAGACAGAGAGGAAAGCGCAGCGGAGGGGTGGAGAAGCAAATGAGCACTTCTCCTGTGTGCCCTGGCCAGGAATCGAACCCGGTTCCTCCGCACGCTAGGCCAACGCTCTACCGCTGAGCCAACTGGCCAGGGCAATAACTGATTAACTTTTGGCCAGTGCCATGCATGTAGGGACCATGGAACTGTGCTAAGAGTTATATATACAATTTCTTATTCCATTTACCATTTAGTGTATACTTGTTGAGTATCAGTCATGCTCTAAACACTGTTCTGGATCCCTAGGATATGGAGATAGACACTGGAAGCTTACATTCAAGTTAGGAAGATATACAATAAAAGGTAAGTGTTGGGTAGATAAAATATATTATGCTCACTTTGTTAAAGATGGTGCTGCCCACGTGGAGGCTGTTGCCGAGGTGATATTAATGTGCGTCTCTCTGTGGGCTGTGGGCAGGCAGAATCCTTGTAGCCTGGGGCTTGGTTTTGGGATTAAGCCTTTCCCACCCTTTTTGATGTGGGGTGGTACAATCCCATCATGCTCCAGATAAGTGACTTTGTATTAGAGACTTCCCTGTTTTGTATATTGGATTAAAGGTTTTGATTTCTACACTATAAAATGGGGGCAGAACGGGAGCTTGCTCTCTCGGTTCCTGCAGAGATTATTAGCATTAGAGAAGAGAGCAGAGCAGACAGCAGAGAAAGGCCACGTGGAAGAGGCCAGGAGAGGCAGCCAAGATGGTGGAGTGTTGAGTGAGAAAACCAGTTAGTGCAGAGTTTGTGCAGGGAGAAGGAAGGAGATGGGGAACAGAGATGAATAAGTCTGGTGAGCTAGAAACCTTTGACTCTAGGAAACTCAGATAAGTCAGTAGCTTTGTGAGCACTGAATGTGAGTGGGTTTTGGAGCCCAGTGTGTGTTTTTTACTTGCCCGCTGGGTGCAAGCTAGGATTAAAGATGGTGGCTCATCAGTTTTTGGCTCTGTTGTTTCTTTACCGACTGTCCGAATCCAATGCGAACCTGCATGGGCCAGGCTGCTGTGATAGTGGCCATGGCTTCTGGCTTTACAGTAAGTGATAAAGGATATTCAGATAATTGTAAACATCTGGAAGTAACAGATGTTTAAGGAGTATAAGTATACTCCTGCTATAAGAAGTAACTTGAGGGAAAAGGTCAAAATGTAGAGGATGCTTGGGGGATGTCTCTTGGCATAGGAGACATTTTAGGGTGGGTAGAGAGCCAGGAGGAAGAGCTTTCCAAGCATAGGTCCTCAGTCAAAAAAGAATCTAATGTGCTCCAGGAATGAAAGAAGCAAGACTCCTCCTCTTAAGCACAGCTGCGGGGATTTGGTTAGGAAGTTAGGCAGGGGCCAGAATTCTCAGTGTTTAATGCACCATAGCAAGAAGTCTGGATTATATGCTAAATGCAGTGGCAATCTTCTGATGAGCTGGCTTATGCTTTAAACAGATGACTGTGGCTGCTCTGAGGAGAAGAAAGGTCTCTGCAAACAGGAGACTGTTGCAACAGCCCAGTTGGAAAATGGTGGTGGCTTGGAGTAGAGCAGTGGCAATGCAGAGGAGATGAACAAAACAGATTTGAGATAATTTTAGAAGTAGAAACATCAAGGTCTCCCTCCCTTCCTTCTTTCCTGCTTTCCATTGTCCATCTCAGAAATATTCTTTACCTCATTATGGCAGTTTGTACTAATTTTTTTATTTTTAATTTTTTAAAAAAGGAGGCAGTAGATCGCCTGATTAGGTGGTATCATAGTGGATAGATTGTTGACCTGGGATGCTGAGGACCCAGGTTTGAAGCTCCAAGGTCACTGGCTTGCACACGGGTTCACCAGCTTGAACGTGGGTTTGCTGGCTTGATCATCAGATCATAGACATGACCCCATGATCACTGGCTTGAACCCAAAGATTGCTGGCTTGAGCAAGGGGTCACTGGCTCAACTGGAGCATCCCGGTCAAGGCATACATGAGAAAGCAAATCAGTGAACAGCTAAAGTACTGCAACTATAAGTTGATGCTTCTCATCTCTTTCCTTTCCTGTCTGACTGACCTGGTCTATCCCTCCCCCCTCCACTTAAAATAAAAAAGGAGGCAGTAGGCATAGTGGATAAGGGTCATCCTCTGCTATTTCAGGTGGTGAGAATGTGGGCAGGTTAATTGGCCTCTCTGCACTTCAGTTAATTGGGGATACATAAATAATGTCTATCTCATGTTTCTGTGAAGCTTAAATGGGCTGGTATGTGAAGAGCCCTTGGAACTGTATTTAGCAATTGTGGGATATTAATAATTGTTAGTTAGGATTATAAACAGCACAATAAGATGTCCTATATAAAGCTTACCTATTGCCACTCTTTGTCAAATGTTGGAATATCTTGAATAACATGAATGGATTTTCACATAAAATCAAACTTATATTAGTATTTCAAAATAATGTGGAAGGCCTCAATTGCAGAACACACAAGTGTGAGCAGGGATACTTCTTCCATTAAACCATAGAGAATGCAGAGAAAAACGGGTACATTTACAGGCAGGTTGGGAGATAAGGTGGTGGGAAAATATTCACATGGAAATAATCTTTTAGCAAATATTTATTAAGTTCTTACTGTGTGCCAGGCATTATATTACACATGCCTAGCCTAAACAATCGTGCCAAACAACACAAAATCCAGGCTCTCCTGAAGTCTCATTCTAGGGAGTGAGGTGAGGCTATAAACCATGACAGATGGCTGGGAGTGGACGGGATGGGGAAGATTTGAAGAGAGTATAAAAATTGGGGGGAAAAAGAATACTTTAGGGAAATACAATAAAGTTCTAGTGCTACATTGAGAATATATTTGAGTTTTAAATGAATTTAAAGTGTAGCTAATTCGGCCCACTTGTATGATTTCTCTAGCAGCATTCAGCTGTCGGGCTCAGGCACAGGGGAGGTAGTGGTTGGATTTTGAGCTGATGATTTGCAAAAGAGTAATTATATGATAGGTCATGGAATCTAGGCTGGATAGGCAGCAGGAAAGAGAAGAGAGTGTTAGTCTGGGGAAAATGATGACATTTAAAAACTCAGAATCTAGGCAAGGTAAATGAAGCATTTTAATAGGAGGTACAGAGCGAGGCAACTGGAGGATTGGAGGTTGTAGTAAAAAAGGGCTACATGCCTGACCTGTGGTGGCGCAGTGCATAAAGTGTCAACCTGGAATGCTGAGGTCGCTGGTTCGAAACCCTGGGCTTGCCTGGTCAAGGCACATATGGGAGTTGATGCTTCCAGCTCCTTCCTGCTGCTCTCACTCTTTCACTCTCTCTCTCTCCTCTCTAAAATGAATAATAATAAAAAAAAAGCTACTTGATGATTCTGAATGTGGTACATTTACTGTTAATAAGGCACTAGGGGTGATATAGAAGTGTGAAACTGAGGTAAGATGGCAGCAAAGATCACTTTGTGAGGTCAGGAGACTTGGATGCAAGGTGTTCGATGGGTCACCTGGAGGCAATTAAAATTGTGAAAATGATGACAAGGGTGGGGAAAGAAGGGAAGGAAGTGGACCAGAAATCCAGACTCCAGTATCTATGAAGCCCTCATTATGAGTGAAGCCTGCTTGTCAGCCCTGCTGAATGGTGACGGGCAGGAATGTAGACTCGACATTGCCAGAATTTATGTTTTCTTCCAGACAAGCCAGCCATTTGGATCTATTTTATGTCAATTTTTCCAATTTTAAATGTTGCTAACTACTTTAATTTTCTCAAGATACTGGGCATCCCAAACAAAACATATTTTCAGGCCAGATTTGGCTGTGGATTCCCAGTTTGCCACCACTGAGCTGAAGGCTTTACCGGATGGTGGGGAAAGGGTAATGGTCTTTGGTACATGTGTCACTTAGGAGTAGCAAGTGATTGCACCATTCTAGGCTCCTTTGTGACCAAGATGCATCAAGACAAAAACAAGACCACTCTGTGATTATGTCTGAACATAGAAAAATGTGAATACTATTGAAACAAAATGATTAAATATTCCCTCATCTAGCAAATACTAATGACTACTATTTTATTAAGCATATATTTAGCCTTGCTTCATTCCTTCCAACTTACAGATAAGATTTATTCAGATATCCAGCCATAGAATTACTTTTGCATCTAGATAGCATCCAATCTAGAGCAAAGCTTTGTTTGCTTGGACACTCCCAACACAGGCTTCCAATACTTGCTTGAACAAACCTAACACAAAGTCAAATGCTATAGGTCCTTTGTGAGACCTTCTTACTGAGCTGCACCATGTTTCTCCATGGTGTGTAATCACCCTCTTAGAATAAATCAATCAATTCGACTTTGTTCAACTACAGGTACATGCCCGGTGGTCTTTGACCAGAGGTGCATTGATATGACTAAGGCTTATGTCTTATAAAACCTTTTATTCCATTGTTACAGTCAACTCCCCACTACTTCAGTTACCATGGAAGCTATATACCAAAATGGTTCATGGTCAAAAGAGATGGAAAGAATAAATCTCATCTTCATTGTGACCTCAGAGTCATATATCACCTTACTTCTGTGTTTATGTATGATGGTTTTTTTTTGTTGTTTTTTTAAAATTGTTTTTAGATTTTTATTTATTCATTTTTTAGAGAGAGGGGAGAGAGAGAGAAGGGGAGAGAAGCAGGAAGCATCAACTCCCATATGTACCTTGACTGGGCAAGCCCCAGGTTCTGAACCGGCAACCTCAGCATTCCAGGTCGATGCTTTATCCACTGTGCCACCACAGGTCAGGCTATGTATGATGGTTTTGAAATCTAATGACATGTAGCACCCATCCATGAAAAATGAAGGGTTTTCAGATTGATCCTCATTTTACTTGATGTTAGGGCACTAAGGATCTCATTGGAACAACCTTATATCTACCATTAATTGAGTTGAAGAACTTTTTTAAATCAGAAAAATTCTAGGTGTCAATTAGGATAAAAGTAAAGGTAAAGGATTTTTATTTATTTTTTTTTGTGACACAGAGAGAGAGAGGGACAGACAGATAGACAGGAAGGGAGAGAGATGAGAAGCACTAATTTTTCATTGTGGCACCTTAGTTGCTCATTGAATGTGCCTTGATTAGGAGGCTATAGCAGAGTGAGTGACCCCTTGCTTAAGCAATGACTTTGATCTCAAGCCAGTGACCTTTGGGCTCAAGCCAGCAAGCATAGGGTTTCGAATGTGGGTCCTCTGCATCCCAGTCTGATGCTCTATCCACTGTGCCACTGCTTGGTCACGCATAAAGGTAAAAGTTTTAAGAACAGAAATCAACTATAATTTGTTACCAGTTGGCTTGATTGGATGAGTAAACCCATTCCTTCCCTCATTTAACAGTATTTATAGAGTATGTACTATGCAAGCATTTTTCTAGTTACTGGAAATATAGTGATGAACAAATCAGATAGCTTATCATCTTCTGAGAATGTACATGGTGAATAAAGAGGTAGATAAACATATACAAATAATGTCCTTTCAAGTGATGATAAATCTTATGAAAACTATAAAGCAAATTAAAGATCTAGAGAGCAATGGAGGGGAGTAAAAGGAGAGCTGTTTTTGATATAATGATTAGGAAATTAGTTTCCAAGGAGGCCACATTTGAGTAGCAAACTGAATGAGATGATCATAGGGTCCTGATATACATGTGAGTCTAGCATTTTTGTGGCTGGAATGTGGTGTAGATGATGAGGAGGGGTAGATGATGAGGAGTGGAATAGGTGACGAGGTCATAAAGGTGGGTAGGGGACAGAACGTGAAGGCATTTGGTGTGCCATATTAAAGATTTGAATTTTTATTATGGGTGCGATGAAGAAATATCGGAGGGATTTAAGTAGGGAAATGATGTGATCTAATTTACATCTTAAAAGGTCGATTTGGCCATGTGTGGAGATTGAAGAAACAAGAGGGAAAGCAGGGTGATAAATTAGGAGGTGACTGAAACACTTCAAGTTAGAGGAGATGGTGGCTCATATTACTAAGTGAGGGAGCAATGGAAGTGATGAGAAATGGTCAGATTTAGAAAATATTTGAAGAGACAACTGACATAACTTGCTCTTGCATTAGGGGTGCAGTATGAAATAAAAAGAGGAATCAAAGCTGATTTCTAGGTTTGGTCTCAGTAACAGTAAATGGTGGCATTATTCATCGAAATGGGGGACAACTCAGAGAGGAGTGAGTTTTGTGGGCAGATCAAAAGTTCTGTTGGGATATATTGTGTTTGTAGAATGTTACAGGGCTAACCTTTGAACAGAAAGCTAAAGAAATACTTGCCTACTTTAGTCTATAGAGTATGAAGCCACCCTCTATTAGTACTTCAAGTAACTCTAAGTTAGTTACCTCATTCACAAAGACTTAGGTTTATTTGCCAGAAGGCAGCCCAAACCTACTTAGTAAATTTCTTTCTTTCTTTCTTTCTTTCTTTCTTTCTTTCTTTCTTTCTTTCTTTCTTTCTTTCTTTCTTTCTTTCTTTCTTTCTTTCTTTCTCTTTCTTTCTTTCTTTCTTTCTTTCTTTCTTTCTTTCTTTCTTTCTTTCTTTCTTTCTTTCTTTCTTCTTTCTTTCTTCTTTCTTTCTTTCTTTCTTTCTTTCTTTCTTTCTTTCTTTCTTTCTTTCTTTCTTTCTTTCTTTTTTGTAACAGAGACAGAAAGAGGGACAGATAGGGACAGACAGATAAGATGGGAGAGAAATGAGAAGCACCAGTTCTTCATTGCAGCTCCTTAGTTGTTGATTGACTTACAGTAAGTTTTACCCAAGAAGTTTCTTCCAGATCTTTAAGCACAAAGACCTTTTATAACAGATCCTATTTAACAATATCTGAACCCTTCCTCCATTCACCACAACCTTCCTGTTGTGCCTGGTTAATATGAATTCTGAGCATATTTGAAACTTTTTCAGGCTTGGGTACCCAATAGATTGAAAGCATTAGTCCTTGGATTCCTATTCCCTGCGGATATGTTTCTCTGGGGTCCTGCCTTTACCGGAGGTTATTTATGTTTTGCTTTGGAAATGGGAGTTATGCACTGTGACCGTAATGTTTTGAGGCAGTCAGTATTCTAAAAAATGAAGAGGTTTTAGAAGATCTGTGGATATGGAAATGGGAGCTGTACGTCAGAGAAATTGAAGTAGAACAGATGAGACTAAGGCACAATGAATATAAATGTGAAGAAAGGCTATTCAGAGAATTTCAGGAGCTGGATGCTAGGACACAGGCTGGAGCAGTGTTTCTTTTTACTCTGAGAGAACAGGGAATCTAAATTAAAGTACTAGGTCTGGAGCTTAGAAAGGAAAGAGCTCTAATTTTCTGAAGACCTTCCTTGCTGAGAAAGAGCTCAATTTGGATGGGAATGTAGAACCAATAATAATGTATGATTATATCAAGAATGGGTTGCAAAGATGGGGCTTTCTGATTGGAAGTAAAAACAGAAAATATATGAAATGAGTTTGTATTCAAGCTAATTTAATTACACAAGGCTTAGAGCAAACCCAGCTTCCATGTCATTCATGTCTTAAAGAAGACCACTGAGGTCTAGAAAGATGAGAGCAAATGCCCATCAGAGGACTTCTGGAAAATGTCACCACTCCCTGTACATTTCTGCAGTTTCTCTGCACACTTACATTCTCATAGTTCTTTTTTATTTTAAGTTCTCGTGGCTGTTAAAGAAGTGATTCAATAAAGCAGTAGGAAAAGAGTGTGGACTCAAGAGTCAGACTACCCAAGTTCTAATCTTCATCTACCACTAACTGTGTGTCTTTGGGAAAAAAACTTAATTTTTCTGTGCCTTAGTTTACTTGTTTGAAAGATGAGGTCCTCATAGGAGTATAAGAAAAACTAAAAATATTAATATATGTAGAACTCAAAGCTGTGCCTTGTGCCTATTACTACTCAGTCTGTGATGCCATCTCACTGGTGCTTGATTTAATGCCTTTTCCTTGTTTTTCACCAAAATCCACTTATACAATGTCTTTGAGTAAACAAGCAGGCTTTACTGGAGCATTACTATTCCACAGAAATAGAATGTCAGCTACATACATAACTTTTAGGCTCTATATAGTAGCCACATTTTAAAAATGATAAAATTAATTTTCATGTATATTTTATTTAACCAATATGCCCCAAATATCAATTTAATCAACTTTAATCAATGAAATATAATTATTAATGATATTTTACTTCTTAATTATATAAAGTCTTCAAAATCCAGCATATGTTTAACACTTAGAGTACATCTTAGTTTCTTTCCAGTCACATTTCAAGTACTTAATGGCCACCAGTAGGTGGCATTCCTAATTAACACGTTTCAGTAGTTCCTTATTATCAACTGGATGAAGTTCAAACTCTTTATTTTAACAATCAGGGCTCTTTAGAAACCAACTCCCTCTGGTGCTCTAGCTCTATTCTTTTATCACCTAGTCTTTCTGTCTAAATGCTCTTCCACTCTACATTGCCAAGGCTTACCATGGTGATCTGGAGTCTGACTGCATGGGTTAAAATCTTTGTTTTACCATTAACTAGCTATGTGATGTGAGAAAATTACTTAATCCGTCTAAATTGTAATCTCTTCATGTATAAAAAAAAGTACTGATAATAGCACCTGCTTCACTGGGTTTTTTATGGTTTAAATAAGACAATAAATGCTTATTAATAATGTAAAATGTTAAGTTGATACACTTGCCCAAACTTTACTCATCTTTCAAAGTCCAAATCAAATACAGATAATATTCTGTGTTGATTAAGAATGTGGACTCTGGCCTGACCAGGCAGTGGTGCAGTGGATAGAGCATCAGCCTGGGACACCAAGGACCCAGGTTCGAAACCCTGAGGTTGCCGGCTTGAGTGTGGGCTCATCTGGCTTGAGTGCAGGCTCACCAGCTTGAGTGTGGGGTTGCTGACTTGTCCATGGGATCATAGACATGACTCATGGTTGCTGGCTTAAAAACCAAGGGCTTGAGCCCATGGTTGTTGGTTTGAGCAAGGTTGTTGGTTTGAGCCACTGACTCGGCTAGAGCCTCCCAGTTAAGGCACATATGAGAAAGCAATCAATGAGCAACTAAGGTGCCACAACTATGAGCTGATGCTTCTCACCTCTCCCCCTTCCTGTCTGTTTGTCCTTCTCTCTCAAAAAACAAAACAAAACAAGACAAAACAAACAAACAAACAAAAAAAGGTGGGCTCTGGATTTGTATCCTAGCTTTGTCACTTAAACTAGCTCTGTATCTTTGTGCATATTTCTTTAGATCTGAAATGATGATCACAATATTTCCTACTTCATAGACTTGTTCCTGGGCTCTGACAGAGGCTGGATGCTGACCATTGAACTATAGAATCTGACAAAGTGACTGTGTTACACAAACAGCACATTATTAATTATCAGCATGTTATCTGAACTGATGAAGCATAAAATTCAGAAGGATCGGCAATAGTCTTTTGTAAATTGGGAATTGGCTAATATATATTGGCTGTCAGGAGGTCCAGACGCACAAGGAAACTACATAAGCATGTGATTCAGACTCATCTGCTTCTACGGCTTTGTGACCTCTCTCTCAGTTCATACCTTTGTCCTTACAGAGAATCCTGTGACTAATTTATGGAAGAGAAAAAAAAATGTTGGTGCCGGGCTGATGTATCTACATGGTATACTTGCATCAGGCAGAAGTAGATGCTGTTGTAACTGCCTCACTTAAGGAAGGCCCCAAAAGATAGTGGTAAGAGTGTCTATATCTCCTGGTGTGGTAGCTGAGTTGGTTGGACTGTTGTCCTAATGCACCAGTGTTGCGAGTTGGATCCCTGGTTGGGGCATGTGCAGGAATCAAACAATGAGTGCATGGGTGGGTGGAACAGTGAATTGATGTTTCTCTCTCTTCCTTTCTCCCTTCCTCTCTCTCCCTCTCTCTAAAATCAATCAGTAAAATTTAATATAATTTAAAAAAGTGTATAAATCATGTAAATAGGCAAAACTTTAGGTGAGACTGGTCGCTCAGTGGCATGGAAAGAGATAGCCTTAGTCACAGATATAATCTGATTTGTGGGCTGGGGCTAGTAGGCTGCCCAGGTGGTTAGGCACTTGGACACACAATTGGAAAATTGAAGATAAGGAAAGATATGTAAGGACTTCTCCATCTTTCTGGAATGTTCTTTCCATGATCTTCACATGACTTCTTATCTTTTAGAAAGACTATCCAGGGGGTTGTCTTGGGTGCCTTTTGGTACTCTGTTGTCTGATAGGTTTGCTCGCTGAAAAATAGCAGTAACTCCAAAATGACAAGACCACCAAATAGTTGGATCCTACAGGTCACTCTTTATACAAAAACTCCTTGTGATTGACATGCTTGCAGACTGTGAAAAGAACTTGAACTGGCTAGTAGGAGAAGGCCACTTAGGTCTCTTGACTAGCTATAGCTATAGCTAGTATAGGTGCAGGAACTGAAGCAGCTATTTTTTAAATTAATTGATGACTTTATAATCTCTCTTTCTCATTCTACTACCTAATATGGAGTGTTAGTATTTAATGTTTTAACATTCAAGTGACAGCATAACCAAATTACCAGCTTATGATGGGAGTTTAGTTGCCTGGGTTGAAGGTAAAAACTTTCAAACTGAAGGAAGGACAAGGACAGATGAAGAGCAAAAGCAGTGGACTTGGATGGTATCGGCTATTTGTTCTTCCAAACCCACACGCTTCTGCCTACTCAGAACTGGTTCTGTCTCGATTGTCTCCTTAGCCAGCAGTAAGTAACAGTCTGAAACCGTTGTTCATCCACCATCTCATACAACGTTGCCTCTCTCTGAAGATGTCTTTGTTCTCTCAGCTCAAGGATCAGAGACCCAAGTAGCTGTGGTGATTCAGCTGAGGTGGCCTGTGGCCACGCCCATCCAGCAGCAGTGAACGCACCAATGGCAGTGCAGGTCACGTGCTGGGGTGGTGTCCAAAGGCAGGACTGGTGGGTAGCTGTGTCTGGTGTGATGTCCTAAATTATTCCTCCTTAAGCTTAGCCCTCAGCGCCTCCTTGGCTCCAGCCTAATTTCCTAGTCTGCTTCTCCCACTTTCTATGAAATCTCTGAGCTACTAACTAGCTTTCAAATTATATTCAAGAAACTCATTTTTGGGGGGTGGGGAGGTTCATATGGTCAGATATAGCTTATATTCTAGTAGGGGGTAAGGCAGTGTCAATAAACAAACAAATAGGCCCTGGCCGGTTGGCTCAGTGGTAGAGCATTGGCCTGGCGTGCAGGAGTCCCAGGTTCGATTCCCGGCCAGGGCACACAGGAGAAGCACCCATCTGCTTCTCCACCCCTCCTCTTCTCCTTCCTCTCTGTCTCTCTCTTCCCCTTCCGCAGCTAAGTCTCCATTGGAGCAAAGTTGGCCTGGGCGCTGAGGATGGCTCTATGGCCTCTGCCTCAGGCGCTAGAATGGCTCTGGTTGCAACAGAGTGGCGCCCCAGATGGGCAGAGCATCGCCCCCTGGTAGGCATGCCAGGTGGATTCCGTTCAGGTGCATGTGGGAGTATGTCTGACTGCCTCCCCGTTTCCAGTTTCAGAAAAATACAAAAAAATTAGAATAAAATAAAATAAACAAAAGAAATATCAAAAAGTGATAATCATATAGAGAACACTGAAACTGGTTTATTGAGAGGTCATTTTACATCAGGTGTTCTGGGGTGACCTCAGTGTACAGGTGACACTTAACTTGAGATGATCTGCAAGATAAAGAACCAGCCATGCAAACAGTGTGAGGAAGAACATTCCATAATTAGGAAGCAGCTATTGTGAGGGTCTCAAGATGGGGAAAAATCTGCTTGTTTGAGAGTCTAAAGATAGAATAATGGGGTCAGAGAAACAAGAAATGCCAGGGAAAGCAAAGTCTTATGACTTTATAGGCCATGGTTGGGAGTTATTCTAAGTGTGATAGGAAACCACAGGAGGGCTTTAAGTGGCAGGGTGATGTGATAGCATTTACATTTTAAGAGCTATCACTTGGGCTACTGCGTGGAGAATGGATTGAAGGGGGAAAAGAGTGGAGACAAGGAGACTATGTGAATTAGGTCACAGCCTAATGATCTCTACTCAGAAGCTTCGAAGCTTCAAGAAACTTTAACAAAGGAATTCTTTTATAGAGGAGTGTGAGGTTGAGAACCCACAAGGGACACTAAAGCACCCAATGACTGGTAACAGCCCAATGCGTCAGCCTTCCCCAGGCCTGAAGGAGAAATGAGAAGAAATCTTGTAACCAGAGCCCTGTGAGAGTTAGAGCTGTGAGGAGGGTTTGCTCCACAGAGAGATGGTAGTCAGAAATGCAGTGCTAAGGAGGGGTAAAGAGGAAAAGAAACACCTTGATTTTTTCTCTACTTCCTGATTGCTTGTTGGTGCCCCTCTTCTGCCAGATTTAACTAGCATCTGGCCAGCAAGGGAGTCTAGATGGTGTGGTCAGGAGAATCAGACTTTTGGGGAGCCATGCAGGTCACAGGAGGACTGAGAATGGATTTGGAAGAGGTGGTAGGGATGGTAGATAGAAAATAATGAGTGCAGAGACCAATCAGGAGCCACTGCAGCAGTCTAAATAAGAATAATAGTAGCTTATTTTAGGGACTTGTAGCGTAAAGAGAAGTAAATGAATTTAAGATATTCTCTGGCTTATTTCACTGAGCATAATATTCTCCAGGTCCATCCATGCCATTGCAAAAGGTAAGATTTCCTTCTTTTTTATGGCCGCATAGTATTCCACTGTGTATATGTACCACAGCTTTTTAATCCATTCATCCACTGATGGACATTTGGGCTGTTTCCAAATCTTGGCTATTGTAAACAATGCTGCAATAAACATGGGTGTGCATTTCTTCTTTTGAATCAGTGATTTGGTATTCTTAGGATATATTCCTAATAGTGGGATAGCTGGGTTCTCTGGAGATATAAATAATGGGACCTTCTCACTGATCAGATATGAGGACGTGAGGAAAGGAAGGGAAAAAAATAGGATCAGTCAATACTTCTTTACTATGAAACATGAGTAAGGAAGATTTGGTGGTAAGCTAAGACCACAAAAAGTTTCCCTAAACATCCCATAGCAGATGTGCTCATTGGGGTTTTAGGATATAAGTGCTTGAGTGGGAGGCACCAAATAGCCAATAACTACGTATTAGGAATGCATTAGCTCAGTGGGCAAGTGGTGGGAGCAGCTCTTTCTAGAAAGAAATTAAAGTTACTCAGATTTTTGGTTCAAACTGGAGTATTTATTTATCACATTTGTCATAGTTGTGCTATATGTTTCTCTTACTGATTTTTTTTCTTACTAGCTGATTGAGGGCAGGGTTTGTTTTTTTTTTGTATTTTTTTTTTTGTAATTTTCTGAAGCTGGAAACAGGGAGGCAGTCACACAGACTCCCGCATGCGCCCCACCAGGATCCACTAGGCATGCCCACCAGGGAGGGGACGATGCTCTACTCATCTGGGGCATTGCTCTGTTGCATCCAGAATCATTCTAGCGCCTGAGGCAGAGGCCATAGAGCCATCCCCAGCGCCTGGGCCAATTTTGCTCCAATAGAGCCTTCACTGCGGGAGAGGAAGAGAGAGACAGAGAGGAAGGAAAGGGGGAGGGGTGGAGAAGCAGATGGGTGCTTCTCCTGTGTGCCCTGGCCGGGAATCGAACCCAGGACTACTGCACGCCAGGCCGACGCTCTACCACTGAGCCAACTGGCCAGGGTGGGGTTTGGTTTTATTTATCATTTTGTATCCATTTCTTTTTTAGAACTTTATGTGTTGGTTTTAGAGAGCAAGGAAGGGTAGGAGAGGAAAAGAGAGAGAGAAAAGGAGAGAAAGAAACATTGATCTAGTCCTATATGTGCCCTGACTGGGGATTGAACCTGCAACCTTTGTTTATCCGGACAACATGCTAACCAACTGAGTATACAACCAGGGTTTGTGGCCAGTTTTTAGCTCATTATAATGGGAAATAGAGAGTAGTAATGGAATAAATGCTTATTAAATTATTCTGAGTTGCCTTTTAAGTAGCATCATCATCATTATCATCATCATCGTGCTCTTATCTAGTTAGAAATGCTAGTAGTAGATACCATTTGAATACTATTTTTGCTTTTTCTTATTTGTTTTCTCCTTTTCCTTTAGTTTCAGTTTGTGTCATTTTTAGGTATAAAGATAACATGATTGAATATAGCAAAAGAGAATCAAATATTAGTTGTCAGAATAGGAGCTTGTTTTTCCCTTTGCAAGACATATTTGCTTTGCTCTTTTGCTTTCTTCTTTTGACCGAGAAGAAGAGAAATAGAGACAATGGTCGGGAGGAGGAAGAAAGAACAGTGGGGTTGAGGTATAGTCTGAGTAAAGGCGGGCACATAAAGGAGAAAAGTGAGGAAGGGAAAAAAGAGCTAGGATCAAGAGACAAGGATGAGAATGAAAGCAACCTAAGAGAAGATGAGTGGGCACAGCAAAGCCAGAGAGCGTGAATCTCCCCATTCTCATCTTTCATTTCTTCCCACGACTCCATTCCCATTGCTGCACACATACCCACGCCACAAACACAACATAAACAAAAAATCCTTAATGGAACAAGAAACTTTGTGTATGTGCAGGTGGTATATCTGGATGAAATGACTAAGGTGGAACTAATGGCCTTTCACTTTGGGCTTCATAGCTTCAGTTTAAATGCTCCTGCTGCGCTTTGTAGTCAGCATATCTGTTCCATAGCTGCTCACTTATTAAGTATAGAGCTGTCTCCATGAGGCCATGTTACCGGCTGTCACCTCTGGGCATCCTGTGGAGAGGTATACTCAGTGTATGGTGTGCATGGAAGTGGAGAGAGTCACAAAAGATGTTATGGAGGTATGAAGGTCATATACAACTTGAACTCCTATGGACCAGAAACGAGTCCTCCCTTCCCTCTATTTTCCTCTGTAAAAAATTAAAGCAAAATGATATTAACAATCCAGGTAACAGTGGTTAATGACTATATTGTTAGGCATTTAGTTATGGAAAAAATAATCTACTCTAGCTATGTAGCTGGAATTCACTCTAGCTAATTTGTATAGGAAAGTATTTATGAATATCAAATGGCTTGTTGGATGGGATAAAGCAACAAATTCTATGTTGAGTTTCAGGATTAAATTCCAAAGTCACATGTAAAACTGGGTCTTTAAAAATGCTGCTGACTTTTCTGTGAAGCAATTGGTTTCAGCCCAAATTAGCATCACCACAGTCGTTGTACCCTATAACCTGAAGCTGTTGTTCAGAGTGGCCAGAACCACACCGCCTCTTAGAATCTTTACCTATACCTGTATAATAGATGCCAAATATGCATCATTCATGAAGGTAATGACTGAACACCGGGACCTTTTCTAATATAGCCAGTGGAAAAACAAATGTCTCCACAATCTTGGTTGGCAGCAAAATCAAAAGCAACAGCAGAAGCAGAGGAGGAAGGAAGAGTAGCATGCTCCTCGCTTTCAACTTTCAAATTTTAGGCACGCTCACCTTACTTCCAAAACTGAATCGCCTCCAGGTCTTGGCAGGGATTTCTTTGATATATCACCCAAAGTACAGGCAACAAAATGAAAACAAGCAAGAGGGATTATGTCAACCCAAAACCTTCTGTACAGCAGAGGAAATCATCAACACAGTAAAATGGCAGTCTATGGAATGAGAGAAATATTTTCCAGTTATATATTTGGTAGGAATTATTATCCAAAATAGTTAAGGAACATCTACAATTCAATAGCAAGAAGCAAGCAAATAAACAAACAAATAAACCAAATAACCTAATTCAAAATGGGTCAAGACTTGGATAGATATTTCTTTCAAGAAGACAGACAAATAGCCTACATGTACGTGAAAAAGTGCTCACTGTCAGTAATAACCAGGGAAATGCAGATAAAAACCACAATGACATGTCATCTCACATCTGTTAAGACAGCCATTACAAGAAAAAAATAACACACCAGAACACAACTAGTGTTGGTGAGGATACAGAGACATTGGAAACTCATGCACTGTAGGTGGGAATGTAAAATGTGCAGCTGCTATAGAAAACAGTATGGGGGTTGCTCAAAACATTAACAATAATTACAAATTAAAAATATGACCCAGCAGTCCCATTTCTAGATACTTGATTCAGAGAATTAAAATTGGGATCTTGAAATGATGAACTAGTTCAGATACTACTCACAAGAGGTATCTAAAGTAGCTGAACTCATTGAAGAGAAGGTAGATGAGTAGTTGCCAGGGACAACAGTTTTCTCTCTCTCTCTCTCTCTCTCTCTCTCTCTCTCTCTTTCTCTCTCTTTTAGCAAGAGAGACAGAGAGAGGGACAGTTAGGGACAGACAGACAGGAAGGGAGAGAGATGAAAAGCATCAATTCTTCATTGTAGCACCTTAGCTGTTCACTGATTGCTTTCTCATACGTGCCTTGACTGGGGAGGGGGGTGGCTACAGCCTGAGCCAGTGACACCTTGCTCAAGTCATTGACGTTGGGCTTCAAGCCAGTGACCCTGAGCTTCAAGCCAGCCACCTTGGGCTTCAAGCCAGCAACCCTGGGCTTTAAGCCAGTGACCTTTGGGCTCTGCCAGCAACCATGGGGTCATGTCTATGGTCCCACACTCAAGCCAGAGACCCTGTGCTCAAGTTGGTGAGCCTGTGATCAAGTTGGCAACCTCGGGGTTTCAAACCTGGGTCCTCTGCATCCTAGTCCAACGCTCTATTCACTGTGCAACCTCCTGGTCAGGCTATAACAGTTTTCTTATATTGTACTTATACTCTTTTAACAATACTGTACTGTACACTTAAAATTTGTTGAGATCTTGCTAGGCATTTTTAGAGATCTCATTACACATTTTTATGACAATAAAAAATATACTTATTAAGCATATTCTGTGGGCTAGGTACAGTGCTAGATGATAAATAGTCCAAGGGAAAAAGACAAATACAAAAAGGTGGTACCAGCATGGAAGGACTTTTGTCATCTAATGGAAAAAGGCTGAAAATAAAAAGAACCATTACAAAGTATCGTTATGTAGGATGAATAAGTCTAATGACTAACTGAATAGCATAACTATAGTATAGTTGTATGTTGTATTCAACACCGAGAGTGTGCTAAGGGAGTAGGTTTCAGGTGTTCTCATCTCATGCACACATGGTAAGCATGTGAGGAGATGTGATGTTAATTAGATTAACTGTAGTAATCACTTCACTATGCATATGTATATCAAATCATGTTGTACATCTTTAAATACACAATTTTTATTTTAAAAAGTCAACCAAAGCTAAGGAAACAAAAAAACAGCCTGACCTGTGGTGGCACCATGGATAAAGCGTCAACCTAGAATGCTAAGGTTGCTGGTTCAAAACCCCTGGCTTGCCTGGTCAATGCACATATAGGAGTTGAAGCTTCCTGCTCCTGCCCCCTTCTCTCCCTCTCTTTCTCTCTCTCTCTCTTTCCCTCTCTAAAATGAATAAATAAAATCTAAAAGTACAAAAAACCGAAAAACCTAGAAACCAAACGACTAAATCACCTTTAGAACCCTACATTCAGGTGATTGTGGGAAATACAGATTTTAGCTTTCCAGTCTCTGAGAAAATAGTCGAAGGTCTGCTAGGAGGAGGCTGCAATGATATTTAAAACCAGTCTACTATATCTACAATAGTGTTTAAGTTTCCGGTCTTCGTATTTGGTGCAGACTTTATGACATAGAGGACACAAAGTGAACTTCCAAAGCTGCATTCAGATGGCGGTTTACTAGCGGGACAGAGAGGGAGGAGCATGGGACTGGACAAGACTGCCTGATACTCATCACGTATGTGGCCCAGGGCAAGCTCTCGGACCTCTCAAAGCCTCAGTTTTCTTGTCTGTTAAACAAAGATCATAAACCTTATCTTGTAGCATTGTACATAGAGGATGAAATGTAAAGCTTGTAGCGTAGCATGACTGTTTAATAAGCAATTGTTATTTTCATGAACATAGGGACATTCAAGGTTCAAGGATAAATTCAGAGTGCTGATATATATATATATATATATATATATTTTTTTTTTTTTTGTATTTTTCTGAAGCTGGAAACGGGGAGAGACAGTCAGACAGACTCCCGCATGCGCCCGACCGGGATCCACCCGGCACGCCCACCAGGGGCAACATTCTGCCCACCAGGGGGCGTCGCTCTACAGCGACCAGAGCCACTCTAGCGCCTGGGGCAGAGGCCAAGGAGCCATCCCCAGCGCCCGGGCCACCTTTGCTCCAATGGAGCCTTGGCTGTGGGAGGGGAAGAGAGAGACAGAGAGGAAGGAGGGGGGGGGTGAAGAAGCAGATGGGCGCTTCTCCTATGTGCCCTGGCTGGGAATCGAACCCGGGTCCCCCACACGTCAGGCCGATGCTCTACTGCTGAGCCAACTGGCCAGGGCAGTGCTGATATTTCTAATGAAATCCTTGGTAATTGAAAAATCTTTGTATAAGACATATTTTCTTTGGATTCAGCTGCTCTGATTGTTTGGTATAAAAATGCAATTCTCTGCCTCATATCCATACTCTTTTGTAACGTGATTTTGCAGCTCCTCATGTAGGAGAGGACTGTTTCCTCCTTGTACCTGGGCTGGCCTGCTGCCTTGTTTCCAGCGGCAGGATGTGGCAGCCCTGGTGGTACGCCAGTTCTCTAGAGGCCCCGAGTGCTACTTGCTCTCTTGGAAGCCTGCCCCTCTGCCATCTGCCACGTGCTGGCTGGCCTGGTGGGGGATGAAAAAGTGGCCGGAGCCTTGACCAGCAGTTCCAGTTAAAGTCACCTATGCCAGCATCCAGTCAACTCTGCAGCTGACACATGAATGACCCTGTCTGTGACCCAAGGAGTCACTCAGCTGAATCTCACCTAAAATGGCCACTCCATAGAGTTTTGAGCAAAATAAATAGTTGTTTTATATCACTAAGTGTTTGTGTTTTGTTATACAGCAAAACCTGATTCATTCGGTTATAATTATTTGCGAGGAATGGAAAGATGATTGTCAAGGGAAGTGATTCAAGAGGAAAATTCTTTTTTTTTTTTTAATTTTTATTTATTTATTTATATTTTACAGAGACAGAGAGTGAGTCAGAGAGAGGGACAGACAGGGACAGACAGACAAGAACAGAGAGAGACGAGAAGCCTCAATCATTAGTTTTTTGTTGCGCGTTGCGACACCTTAGTTGTTCATTGATTGCTTTCTCATATGTGTCTTGACCCCGGGCCTTCAGCAGAACGAGCAACCCCTTGCTGGAGCCAGCGATCTTGGGTTCAAGCTGGTGGGCTTTTCCTCAAACCAGATGAGCCCACACTCAAGCCGGCGACCTCGGGGTCTCGAACCCTGGTCCTCTGCATCCCAGTCTGATGCTCTATCCACTGCGCCACCGCCTGGTCAGGCAAGAGGAAAATTCTTTACGTAGATTTTGCACATTCTTCAGGTCCCACCCAAACCAAGTTGTACATTGCTCTGTTCCAATTCTTGTCATTAACACTCTTTTTCTTTGCCTCTGCTTCCTTTGCCACAACTGCCCCCAAGACTTCCATCACCATCTTCCCCTTTCTTGGTTACCCCTCACTGTCTACTTCCCCAACATCTTGGCTACTTCCTGCCCCTTTTGTAAACAGTTGGGCTCAGAGAGGGAAGAGAAGGAAAGGCCGTGGTGAAAAGTCAGTCTGAGATTTAAGGCAAGTGCCCGACCCTGGATAAAGAAGAGGCCCAGAGACTTCTATAAAATGGGGAACAGAGAATTGTGGCAGAGAAGCAGTATGGTTGTTGCACTAACAAGAAAATTTATACATTCTCTTGGGCATGACAAGCAAAGTGCTGAATATAAATTTGAAACTCTTTTCTCTCCTATTCTGAATCTTCAAAGTGTCATTATAGTTTGTATTAGAAATCACAGATAAAATGGAAAGAAAACGGGCTTGAGCATTTAAATTTCAGCTCCATTACTTATCAGGACCTTAGATAACTTTCCCTCAGCTCGATTTCCTCATCTGTAAAATGAAGATCCTATTACATTAAAATGCAAATAACTATCGTTTAGGGATAATATCCATCTTTCATGTTTATAGTGAGTAGTCAACGTAGCAAAATACATAAAAGGTCGGGGACACAATGTGCCAGACACTTAATGAGATGGTAGACGCCTTGTTTCCAAGCACAAATAGGGTTTTGTTCTTTAGAAACTCAAAGGTTTTGCAGGTATCATCTTATCTATTTTTATGACCTTTTTGGTGCTTAAAAAGCTCTATGTCTTGTTCACTGTCGAACCCAAGTACCTGGCACACACCAGATGTTTGCTAAGCATTTATTGACTTGATGAATGAATTAAGAATTGAATGAATAAATCATTCCAAGTTGTCCAAAGTACTAAGTAGGAGGCAAATACAAGATTTGAATTGTGAAGCAAAATACAAGATTGAATTGCAATGGCTTTTCCCCATACAGACAGCAATTATTTGCTGTCCTGTAAACAGGCAGATGATTAAATGTTTGCATCCATTTTTTTTTGCATAGAAAAAATGAATTTTAATAAATCAAAATTAATGATATATGATTTGTAAAGATAAAAATAAGATAGAAGTAATTGTGAGTTGAAAGTTTAATGTCCAATGTAAGAGCAATTCACACTGTTATCACTATTCGTTTATATTATAAAGGGAATACAAACATTTTGTTATCTTCATAAAGTGCATTTGGGTAAATATTGTTTTGGGGGCAAAGTTGTTCACTAAACAACTAAACAAATATTCACTAAGGCACTGTGCTTTCGGTTGGAGATGAAGAGCTTAAAAACCACAGTTTCTCCCCTTGAGTCTACATGCTGGAAAGAGTCACAGACATGGAAACACGCAGATGAGATGTCACTATTCCAAATATGTCTGCAAGGCTCTCATACCACTTTGAATGTTTTTACAAATTTGCCCAGTCCTCATTATGCCTTTTTTTTCAATATCATGATTACAAGTAACTCTGACCCCATAGATAATTTTTAGTTCTTGGTGGATGGTTTTAGAAGGAACTGTTGTTAGAGGTTGACCTTGCAGTCAGTCCTTAGTGGCTGGGAGGTTGGGCTTTCTGACTTAAATCTGAGTGTCCTAAGAGGCTTGTCACTGAGAATAGGCTTGGCTTCTCTCAGGCTGCAGTCAGAAGTCATGCTTAGTGTCAGAGGCTGGACACAGGGAACCTTGCAATAGAAAATAGCAGAAGAACATTGCAAAGGTGGGGCCCACACCTTGAGAAAGTGTGTGTGCATGTCCATATGAATGTTTCATGACTATGAGCATTTCATCTTGCTTTCTTGATCTTACCAACTTGTCACCCTCTCAGCTGTGATCTCAAATTCAAACATAAACTTCTATTCACAAGTCCTGGACCTGCCACTTCTATGACAAAAACAATAGCAATAACAACCACCTTTATGTGCTTCCTATAGGCTAGATACATAATATACATTATTTTAAGCCTCTCACAAAGTCTATTAAGAAGTGCTTTTTAAAAAATTTAATTGAATTTATTGGGAGTGACATTGGTTCACTAAATCAGTGGTCCCCAACCCCTGGGCCGCAGACCGGTACTGGTCCGTGGGCCATTTGGTACCGGTCCGCAGAGAAAGAATAAATAACTTACATTATTTCCGTTTTATTTATATTTAAGTCTGAATGATGTATTATTTTTAAAAAATGACCAGATTCCCTCTGTTACATCCATCTAAGACTCACTTTTGATGTTTGTCTCTGTCACGTGATACATTTATCCGTCCCACCCTATAGGCCGGTCTGTGAAAATATTTTCTGACATTAAACCAATCTGTGGCCCAAAAAAGGTTGGGGACCACTGCACTAAACCATACAGGTTCCAAGTGTTCAACTTGATAAAACATTGTCTGCATACTGCATCATGTGCCATTGCCCCAAGCCAAGTCCTGTTCTATTTCTATTCCCCAACCATTTGACCACCTCCACCTAAGAGGTGTTTTTTTTGTTTGTTTGTTTGTTTTGTTTTTTTTGTTTTTTTTTGGTAAAAAATGAGGCAGGGAGAAGTGAGGCCATTTGTCCCAGTAAATAGAATCAGAAAGTAGTAGAAGCCAGAACTCCCAATCTTAAAACATGTTTTCTCATGGATATCTACTAAATAATTTTTGAAAAGCTAAGTACCTTCTTGCACATTTTTAGGTTTATACCTATATGCCTGCATCCAGTTTCTCTTATTATTAACATTTCACCACTATTATCATGCATTTTAAAATTGCTAACCAATATTGATGTATTGTTAGGAACGAACGTCCATGCTTTATTTAGATTTCCCTTACTTCTACCCAGTGGCCTTCTTCTGTTTGGAGATCCCGTTCTGGATACCGCATCACGTTTCTTCATCACATCTCCTTTTGACTGTGGCCGTTTCTCAGACTTCTCTTGGTTTTGATGACCTTGACTTTTTTTGAGGAGTACTATTTTGTAAGATGCGACTAGTACATGTTCGTTGTCAGGATAAGGCTGGGAGTAATTAATGTTTAATCATTGCTGTTAGTTAATTTTTAATCACCAATTTTAAAAAAAGCAAAAGGTATAACTCTGAAATATTTAAATATTTATACATATTTATATTTTAAATAAAACTGTTAAAATGCTCTTTTAAATGTATCCAATAAAATCTAAATGCTCTAGCAATTTCATAGCCATCACCATTCATTTTAAAAATATAAGAGAGAACTTTTTATTTTAAGTGGTAAAAAATTGAATATCATTTTCTCCTTTAGCTCTAAATTTTATTCTACGTCTCCCATAGAGTTTTATGTTAAGAAAACATATTTTTGCCTGACCAGATGGCGGCGCAGTGGATAGAGCATTGGACTGGGATGTGGAGGACCCAGGTTCGAAACCCCAAGGTTGCCAGCTTGAGCATGGGCTCATCTGGTTTGAGCAAGGCTCACCAGCTTGAGCCCAAGGTTGCGGGCTTGAGCAAGGGGTCACTTGCTCTGCTATAGCACCATAGTCAAGGCACATATGAGAAAGCAATCAATGAACAACTAAGGTGCTGCAAACAAAGAATTGATGCTTCTCATCTATCTTCCTTCCTGTCTGTCTGTCCCTACCTGTCCCTCTCTCTCTCTGTCTTTGTCACAGAAAACAAACATATTTTTATGCTTAAAATTCTTTTATCGATCCCCATAATACTTTAAAAAACTATAAATCTAAATTAAAGTTTTTTGTTATATGAAAATATGTGCTGGATTATGTTATTATATTATGAGTATGCAATTTGATCAAAGTGACATACACGTAATTTTGATGACTATTTAACAAAAAAAAATTTATTAAGTATTTATGTGATGGATTATACTCCCTTCCCCCAATTAGTTAATGTAACACTAAATGAATATTATCTATTGCTTGAGTAGCATAGGGTGGGTTCAGCATCAATTCACATAGGTAAGTAGATGAGAGTAATTCTTTGAATACTTGCTGAACTACATGTCAAACATTGCAAAGTGGTCGAGCACCAGAAATTATTTAAAATGATCTATTAGCTGAATATTCTATTAAGTCTGTCTTTAATTTTGTTGAGAGCAAAGAATTGGAAATCACTTTACTTGCAAAGATTTGTTAGCCAGTTATTGGAGTCACTCATTTTCTCAGTGTATGGGAACTCTACCAGAAATGATTTCTGATACTTTTTAAATGTCTATTAATTATACCTGTTACGTTTGCACTTAGGGGCCTATGGTTTAATCTAATATACACACATATAATGTGACATGAAATAGTAATAATTTCAATACATATTGTCAATATAATAGTTTGATAAAATGCTTATATCTCCCATAATCCATATGCTTTAAATGTATTTTTGTTAAGACCTTGGGGCTTTAGGTTCTGTTCATTTAATTCATTGAAAACTTCCACTCTATAACCTAATTAGCAAAGTCTGTTCTCATTGACAAGCCAATCAACCAAATCAAGTCTACTTACTATTAGAAAAAGCTTGGCTTTATTTTTTAATTCAAGTAAATGGGTTAATATTTATACTGTAAAAACTATTATAAAAATCAATTTTACTCCAAATTATGGGATACATCTTGTAAGATAGATAACCAAAAGCAGTCAAGTCTTATTTAAAATGGTCCAGGATCTAATAAAAATAAGGAATCAATTTTTATAAATTATTAAACAAAATATACCTTTCTTTTTTTTTTTTTAATGGATTTTATTTGCTAGAGAAGTTTTGGGTTCCCAGCAGAATTGAGAGGAAGTTACAGAGATTTCCCATAATCTTCTACCGCCACACATGTATGGCCTCCTCCATTATCAGCATTCCCCACAGGAATGGTACATCTGTTCCAGTTGATGAACCTTCATCGACACATCATTATCAACTAAAGCCCATAGTTCACATTTGGGTTCATTCTTGGTGTTGTACTTACCAGAGGTTTGTACAAATGTATCCTAACATGTGTACACTATTGTAATATCATACATCACTTCCCGAAAAATCTCTTATGCCTATTCATTCCTCTCTCCCCACTAGCCTCTGGCAACCACTGATATGTTTACTGTCTCCATAGTTTTGCCTTTTTACAAATGCCATATTGTTGAGTTCCTAGAGTGTATAGCCTGTTTGGATAGGCTTCCTTCACTTAATAATATGCATTTATATTTCATGCAGGTCTTTTCATGGTTTGATAGTGCTTTTCCTTTTAGTGCTGAATAATATTACAATTATTTCAATGTACCACGGCCTATTTACCTTTGCACTTATTGAAGGACATCTCTGTTGCTTCTAAGTTTTGGCAATTATGAAGAAAGCTTCTATAAACATCCATGTGCAGATTTTTGTGTGGAAATGTTTTCAAGTTCTTTGGGCAAGTACAAAGAAGTATGATAGCTGGATTGCATAGTAAGAGCATGTTTAGTTTTGTAAGTAACTCTCAAACTGTCTTCCAAAGTGGCAGTACCATTTTTCATCCCACCAGCAATGAATGAGAGTTCCCATTGCTTCACAACCTCACCAGCATTTGGTGTTGTCAGTGTTCTGGATTTTGGCCATTATAATAGATGTTAGTAGTATTTCATTCTTCATTCCATTTGCATTTCACTAATAACATATGATATTATCTTTTCATATGCTTATTTGCCATCTGTATATCTTCTTTAGTGAGATGTCTGCCCAAGTCTTTGGCTCATTTTTTAACTGTTTCTTTTCTTTTCTTTTTGTATTTTTCTGAAGCTGGAAACGGGGAGAGACACTCAGACAGACTCCCGCATGCGCCCGACTTGGATCCAACCGGCACGCCCACCAGGGGGCGACGCTCTGCCCACCAGGGGGCGATGCTCTGCCCATCTGGGGCATCGCTCTGTCACGACCAGAGCAACTCTAGCGCCTGGGGTAGAGGCCAAGGAGCCATCCCCAGCGACCAGGCCATCTTTGCTCCACTGGAGCCTCGGCTGCAGGAGGGGAAGAGAGAGACAGAGAGGAAGGAGAGGGGGAGGGGTGGAGAAGCAGATGGGCACTTCTCCTGTGTGCCCTGGCCGGAAATCGAACCTGGGACTTCTGCACGCCAGGCCGACGCTCTACCACTGAGCCAACCGGCCAGGGCCAACTGTTTCTTTTCTTAATGTTGAGTTTGTGTGTTTTAATATAACAGTTCTTTATTGGATATTCTTTGCAAACATTTTCTCCCAGTCTGAGGTTTATCTTTTTATTTTTTTAAAAGTGTCTTTTGCAAAGCAAAAAAGGTTTAATGTTAATGAAGTTCAGCTTATCAATATTATTTTTTGTGGACTATGTCTTTGTTGTATTTAAAAAGTCAAACCCAAGGTCATCTAGATCAGTGATCCCCAACCTTTTTTGGGTCACGGACCGGTTTAATGACAGAAAATATTTTCACGGACCGGCCTTTAGGGTGGGACAGATAAATGTATCACGTGATCGAGATAAGTGTAAAGAGTGAGTGTTAGATGGATGTAACAGAGGGAATCTGGTCATTTTTAAAAAATAAAACATCATTCAGACTTAAATATAAATAAAATGGAAATAATGTAAGTTATTTATTCTTTCTCTGTAGACCGGTATCAAATGGCTCAAAGACTGGTACTGGTCCGCGGCCTGGGGGTTGGGGACTACTGATCTAGATTTTCTCCTATGTTATCTTCTAGGGTTTGTATAGTTTTGCAGTTGACATTTAGGTCTGTGATCCACTTGGAGTTAATTTTGTGAAGGGTGTAAGGTCTGTGTCTTGACTAATTTTTTTTTTTTTTTTTTTTCCCGTGGATATCCAATTGTTTCAGCATCATTTGTTAGAAGGCTATCTTTTTACCACTGCATCATTGTCTTTGCTCCTTTCTCAAAGAACAGTTGGCTATAATTATGTAGGTCTCTTTCTGGGCTCTTTGTTCTATTTCATTAATCTATTTGTCTATTTTACTAATATCACACTGTCTGATTATTGCAGCTGTATAATAAGTCTTGAATTCATGTAGTGTCAGTCTTTCAACTTTGTTCTTCAACTTCAAGGTTGTGTTGGCTATTCTGAGTCTTTCGTCTCTCTATATAAACTTTTGAATTAGTTTGTCAATGTCCACAAAGTAACTTGCTGGGATTCTGATTGGGATTGCATTGAATCTAAAGATTATGTGGGAAGAAATGACATCTTGACAATATTGAGTCTTCCTAATCATGAATATGAAATGTCTCTTTTCTTAAATTTCATCAGTTTTGTAGTTTTCCTCATATAGATCTTGTACATATTTTATTAGATTTATACCAAGAATTTCATTTTTTGCTTGCTAATGTAAATGGGATTTTGTCTGGAATTTCAAATTTCACTTGTTCATTGCTAATATATGAAAGTGATTGACTTTTATATATTAACAATATTCTGAAAACTCGCTATACTCACTTATAAGTTCCTGGAGATTTTTGCTGATTTTTTTTGGATTTTTCAACATAAATAATCATGTTATCGCCTGACCTGCAGTGGATAAAAGCGTCGACCTGGAAATGCTGAGGTCGCCGGTTCGAAACCCTGGGCTTGCCTGGTCAAGGCACATATGGGAGTTGATGCCTCCAGCTCCTCCCCCCTCTCTCTCTGTCCTCTCTCTCCTCTCTAAAATGAATAAATAAAACTTAAAAAAAAAATAATAATCATGTTATCTGTGAACAAAGACAGTTTTATTTCCTCTTTCCAATTCATATACCCTTTTTATGTTTTACTGCATTAGGTTGAACTTCTAGTGTGATGTTGGAAAGGAGAGGTGAGGAGGGACATTCTCGCCTTATTCCTGATCTTAGTGGGACAGCTAGTTTTTCACCATTAAGCATGATAGTATCTGTAGGGTTTTTATAGATGTTATCTCTTACATGGGGGAAGTAGCTCTCTCTTTATAGTTTACTGAGTGGTTTTTATCATAAATGAGTGCTGAATTTTGTCAAATTCTTTTTTTTTTTTTGCACCTGTTAATATAATCATGTGGTTTCTTCTTTAGCTTGTTTATGTGATGGATTACATTATTTAATATTTGAATGTTGAACTAGCCTTTGATACTTGGAAGAAATTCCATTTGGTCATGTTGTATAATTTTTTTATACATTGATGAATTTGATTTGCTAATATTTTATTGAAGGTATTTGCATTTATATTCATGAGAGATACTGATCTGTTGTTTTCTTTACTTGTGATGCCTTTATCTGATTTTGGCATTAGGATAACACTGGCTTTATAGAACAGGCTAAGAATTATTCTCTCTGTTTCTATCTTCTGAAACAATTGGTATACTTCTTTTTCTTAAATATTTGATAGAGTTCATTAGTGAATCTCTCTAGGATTGGTGCTTTCTATTTTTGAAGTTTATAAAGTATTGATTCAATTGATTTAATAGCTATACGCCTTCTCAATTTGTTCATTTCTTTTTGAGTGAGTTAGGTGGATTCTATCTTTCAGGGAGCTGGTCCATTTCATCAGGGTTATCAAACTTTTGGGCATTGAGTTGCTCATAGTACTCGTTTATTATTCTTCTAATGTCCATGAATCAGCAGTGATGTTTATTTCCTCTTTCATTTCTCATGTTAGCAAATTATGCCCTGTCTTCTTTTTGTTTGGTTAGCTGGCTAGAGGCTTATCTATGTATTTTATTGATCTTTTCAATGATTCAGCTTTCGGTTTTGCTGATTTTTAAAATTTATTTCCCATTTTCAATTGCATTAATTTCTGCTCTAATATTTATTTCTTTTTTCCTGCTAACTTTTGCTAGCTTCTTAAGATGATTGATTTAAATATTTTTTTTCTTTTCTAATGTATGCACTCAATTCAATAAATTTCCTCTAAGCAGTGCTTTTGCTATATCTCACAAATTTTCATAAGTCATGTTTCCATTTTAATTTAGTTCAAAATATTTTCAATTTGGCTTAAGAGTTCTTTGACACATGTGATATTTAGAAGTGTTTAATATCCATGAGTTTTAGGGTTTTCAGTTACCTCTCTGTTACTGAATTTTAATTTAATTTCATTGTGATCTGAAAGCAAGCATTTTATGATTCTTATTCTTTTAAATTTGTTAAGGTGTGCTTCATGGCTTGGAATGTGGTCCATCTTGGTCAATGTTCCAAGTGAGCTTAAGAAGAGTGTAAATTCTGCTGTTGTTGGATGAAATAGCCAGTATATGTCCATTATGTCTTGTTGATTAATGTTGCTGAGTTAAACTACGCCCTCACTGGTTTTCTGTCTGTGGATCTGTCCATTTCTGATGAGTGATGCTGAAGTCTTCAACAGTAGTAGAAGACATCTATTTCCTCTTGCAGTTCTTTCAGTTTATGCCTCATGTATTTTTCACTCTGTTGTTAGAAGCACATGTTAAGGGTTATTATGTATTTTTAGAGAACTCTTTTATTATTATGTAATGCCCTTCTTTTACTTATTTACAGTACTTTTAATTTTTTTTTTAGAGAGAGAGAGAAGGAGAGAGAAGGAGAGAGCACCAGGGACAAACAAACAGGAAGAGTGAAAGATGAGAAACATCAACAAATAGTTGTGGCACCTTAGCTGTTCATTGACTGCTTTCTCATACATGCCTTGACTGGAAGGCTCCAACCAATCCAGTGAACCCTTGCTCAAGCCAGCAATCATAGGTTCATGTCTGTGACCCCGCGCTCACAGCCAGTGAGCCTTTGCTTAAGCTGGAGACCTGGAAGTTTTGAACCTGGGTCCTAAGCATCCCAAGCCAATGTTCTATTCACTGTACCACCGCCTGGTCAGGCTGTAATGCCTTTCTTTATTCCTGATAACTTTCCTTGCTTTGAAGTTTGCTCTGTCTGAAAATAATATAGCTACTACTGCTTTATTAGTGTTTGCATGATATGCCTTTTTAAATTTACTTTAATCTATATGTGTCTTTATATTTAAAGTGGGTTTTTGTAGACAACATATGGTTTGGCTTTGTTTTTTGATTCATCCCGATCACCTGTATCTTTTGATCAATGCATTTAGATCGGTGACATTCAGACTGGTTATTGATATATTGAATTAATAGATAACATAGTTTTTAGCAGTTCTCTTTGTAGCCCTTGCTCTTTTTTCCAATTTTTGTCTTCCACTCTTTTTCTTCCTTTTTTGGGGGTGGGGGGTTAACCAAGCATTTCACATGATTGCATTTCACATGATTCTGTTTCCTTTTTTTTTAGTCAGAGAGAGGGATAGATAGGAACAGACAGGAACGGAGAGAGATGAGGAGCATCAATCATTAGTTTTTCATTGCAACATCTTAGTTGTTCATTGATTGCTCTCTCATGTGCCTTGACCGTGGGGCTACAGCAGACCGAGTAACCCCTTGCTCAAGCCAGCGACCTTGAGTTCAAGCTGGTGAGCTTTGCTCAAACCAGATAAGCCCGCGCTCAAGCTGGTGACCACAGGGTCTCGAACCTGGGTCCTCCGCATCCCAGTCCGACGCTCTATCCACTGCGCCACTGCCTGGTCAGGCGATTCTGTTTCCTTTTAGCACATCAGTTATACTTGTAAAAAATTATTTTTTAGTGGTTACCCTAGAATTTGTGATATACACTTATAGCTAATCTAAGTCTATTTTAAAATAACATTGTACAACTTTACAAGTGGTGTGAGAACTTTATAATAACAAAATAATCCTCATTCCTCCCTACCATCCCTTGTATCATTGTTGTCATTTATATATAAGCATCTTATATATATTATATATATTATAATTATATCTGAAATTCTGACTCATATTTTTTCCATCTTTCTACAAATTTCTTTCAATATTTCTTATAAGTCATGTCTTCTCTCAACAAATATCCTCATTATTATTATTATTATTTTTTTTTACAGAGACAGAGAGAGAGTCAGAGAGAGGGATAGATAGGGACAAATAGACAGGAATGGAGAGAGATGAGAAGCATCAATCACCAGTTTTTTGTTGCGACACTTTAGTTGTTCATTGATTGCTTTTTCATACATGCCTTGACTGTGGGCCTTCAGCAGACCGAGTAACCCCTTGCTTGAGCCAGCGACCTTGGGTCCAAGCTGGTGAGCTTTGCTCAAACCTGATGAGCCCATGCTCAAGCTGGCAACCTCGGGGTCTCAAACCTGGGTCCTCCGCATCCCAGTCAGACACTCTATCCACTGTGTCACCGCCTGGTCAGGCTATCCTCATTTTTTTAAAGAAAGTATTTCTTTTTCACAAGGATAATTTCATGGGTACAGAATTCTAGGTTGGTGAATTCTCACAACACTCAAATTTCATTTCACTCTCTTCTTGCATGTTTTCTGAGAAGAAGTTGAATATAATTCTTATCTTTGCTGCTCTGCAAATAACGTATTTTCCCCTTTGATGTTGTTTATTTTTTTTATTTCTGTAATTTGAATACAATATGCCTGAGTGTAGTTTTGGGGGTATTTTTCTACTTGGTGTTCTCTTAGTTTCCTGAGTCTGTAGTTTGGTGTCTAACATTAATTTGGGAACATTCTCATTCATTATTCTTTCCAATATTTCTTCTGATATTCTTATTATGCATGCATGATAGCTTTTGTAGTTGTCCTACAGTTCTTTTAATCTCTACAATTTCTTTTCAAAAAATTTTTTATTTTACTGATTTTAGCGAGAGAGGAAGGGGGAGAGAGAGAGAGAGAGAGAGAGAGAGAAAGAGAAAGAAAGAGATAGAATATTGATCTATTCCTATATATACTTTTACCAGGGATCAAACCAGCAACCTCTGTGCTTCTGGATGACAGAAGCTATCTGGCCAGGGCCTGGTCTCTAGCATTTCTTTTTGGTTCTTTCTTAGAATTCCCATCTCTCTTCTTATAGTGTGTATCTGTTTTTACATTCTGACTACTCTGTGTAATATAGCCCATGTTGTTATAATTATAACTGTTTTATATTTCTAGTGTGATAATTCCAACATCCTTGCTATGTCTGGTTCTGATTCTTACTTTGTGTTTTAAAATTATATGGTGGTTTTTTTTTGTTTTTTTTTTTGCCTTTTAGTATGTCTTGTAATTTTTTTTGGTAGCAAAACATGATGAACTGGGTAAAAGGAATGGCTATAAATAGACCTTTGGTAATGTGGTGGGTAGGTGTTGTGGAAGAGTGAAGTTCTATAGCCCAGTGATTAATTATCTTTTTTTTAGTAAGCCTGTGCCTGTGGAATGTGAACTTTACAAGTGCTTTTTATTCTATTCTCACCCCCTTAGGTAAAACAGGATGGCCAGACTGGCTGGAATCGGGTATTTTTCTTCCTCCAGGTCAGTCAGGTTCTGATTAAGTCCCAGAAAGGTAGTATATGGTTAAATTGTTTGTTCTGAGAGCAGACCTTGTTAGGAAAAAAACAGTGTTCTGGCATATTTCAAAATAGTTCCTTTTCCTCTCCTCCTGCTAGAATCACGAAGGGATTTTTCTCGAATATTTTCTGAGAGCTCTTACAGGTGAAACTCACAAAGGTGTAGGAGACCCCTCTATAATTGGGTTTCCCTGGAGATTTTCACTCTTAGACCTGTCACTCTGGGCCTCCAGCAGCCTGTCAAGCACAGTTCTGGTTCTCCTACTGTGGCACTGGTTTCCATGGAGATTTCAGCTAATGGTAAGTTGTGATTCTCTGTGTCCACTTGTCAGTCTCTCCCATTTGGGGGCAGTGGTTTGCCTTGGGACCTTGCTTCTCTTACAGATCTAAGAAAAGTTGCTGATATTTCAGTTTGTTCAGCATTTTCTTGTTGTTAGAAGGAAGTGATGATTCTTAAGCTCCTTGCCTGTGGAACTAGACATTTGAAGCTATGTGTTATTTTTTTATTATTATTTAATGTGTATTAATGCAATGTGATAGATAGTTAAAATAAGTAGTTGTGAGGTGTATAAGTCAAACATAGTATGCTCTACCTAAGTGGTTTTTTTTTCTTTACAAAGACAGAGAGAGAGTCAGAGAGAGGGATAGATAGAGACAGACATACAGGAATGGAGAGAGATGAGAAACATCAATCATCAGTGTTTCGTTGTGACACCTTAGTTGTTCATTGATTGCTTTCTCATATGTGCCTTGACCGTGGGGCTACAGCAGATCGAGTAATCCCTTGCTCGAGCCAGCGACCTTGGGTGAGTTTTGCTCAAACCAGATGAACCCAGGCTCAAACTGGCGACCTCAGGGTCTCAAACCTGGGTCCTCCGCATTTCAGTCCAACAGTTTATTCACTGTGCCACCGCCTGGTCAGGCCTAAGTGGGTTTTTAAACACATATTGACCTCTAGTATCAGTTTTGGGGAAGTGTTAAATAGTCATATTTGGATATAATGAAAACTTTTTTGTATATACTTTATAAAACTTTTTTATTGCTCAATTTACCTGGCAACTAGCATGAAATTGTATATTATGTAAATAATAAGGGATAGAAAATATTAACCAATTTATAAGATGAACTAATATATAATTAGAATATTATAAAAGTAATTTACAGTCTGATTTAATAAACTATACTTTAATGAACTTGTTGAATAATGCACATGAATATAAAAGAAATAATAAAATTTTTTGTGGATATACTTTCATTATAACTAGAAAAAAATTAAATAATGTTGGAAAATATTCACGTTACACTTAAAAGAGTCAGCATTACCAAGCTATATACTGCTTTGGCAAAAAAGGTGCTTTTCATTTACAAATACTATGAATATCTGAAAAACTTATTCATTTTATAAAAGCAATTTTTAGCTTATACTATTTCTTAACAACACTCTTTTCACTTTGTTCTCAGATTCTCTCTCAGAGCAAAGAAGTCTTTGAAAAAATCTTGGGAAGGAAAGAGGTAAAGACTGCCTACTAGACTATACATATAATAAATATATATATATATATATATATATATATATATAAAATTCTGAAACATTATTACAACAGCCAACATACCACTATATTTTTAATGCCATATACTTCAGTTTTATCAGAAATATGTGTAAGACAAAGGAAGACAGAATCCTGATTAATCAACAAAGGAGACTTTCCTGAGCACACTATTTTAATTGTCTTCTGCTGGTGCCCTATACATGTTTGTACCTTAGGACAATGACATAGTTAGATTCAGGATGAGTAATGGTGATATCTTTCTTATGTAAAATAAAAAATGGGCTATTTGAAAAGGGGAAGTGGGGAGGGGAATGTCCTTGATGAGAGGAAAGAACACCCTGTGAAAGCTGAGGGTCTAAGATGGGTTCCCTTAAAGTTATACCCCCACATGAAGGCCATATCTTATACCTGTCCTGTTCTAATCCCCACATTGTTTCTACTACAGACATTTTATCTTGACATTGTTTTCTTAGTGTCTTATTCCAATCTTCTTCTATATCTTACTTTATATATTTTATCTTCATGTTTGAAAAACAGGGAAGAGCCCTGGCTGGTTGGCTCAATGGTAGAGCACCTGCCTGGCATGTGGATGTCCTGGGTTCGATTCTGGGTCAGGGCACACAGGAGAAGTGACCATCTGCTTCTCTACCTCTCTCCCTCCTCCTTCTCTCCCTCTCTTTCACTCTCCCCCTCCCACAGACATGGCTCGACTGGTTCCAGCACATTGCCCCAAGGCGCTGAGTATGGCTCCATGGATTCTCTGCCTCAGGCACTAAAAATACCTCAGTTGCAATCATGATCCTGAATGGGCAGAGCATCAGCCCTAGACCGGGGTGGTGGTGGGGGTCTGCCTGTTGGATACCAGTCAGGGCACATGCGGGATTCGTTCTCTCTATCTTCCCTCCTCTCATTGGAAAAGAAGAAAAAAATAAAAAAGAACAGGAACAAAAGAGCTTATTTTTCCCTGGCCAGTGAGCTCAGTCGGTTAAGAGCATCATCCTGATATGACAAGGTGGAAGGTTTATTCCCTGGTTAGGGAACACACAGGAAGCAACCAATGAGTGCACAAATGAGTGGAGCAACAAATAAATGCTCTGCATCCCCTTTCTCTCTCTCTCTCTCTCACTCTCCCTGACTCTCTCTGTCTCTAAAAGGAAAAAAAAATTAAGCCCTGGCCAGCTAGCTCAGTTCGTTGGAGTATCATCTCAGAGCACAGAGGTAGCTGGTTTGATTTCCTGGTCAGGGCACATGCAGGACCAGCTTGCTGTTCCTGTTTCTCTCCAAACAAACAAACAAACAAGGAAAAAAATGACTAATTCTTGTTAAACCTTTCCTCAGCGTCTGGGTCTCTAGCCACTCGGTTATTCTTTTCAATTGTGCACCACCCTGGTCCCTCCAGGGCACCATAGTAGCAACTGGGAATTACAATATGACCAAATCAGAGCGTTAAAAGAATGACTACAGAGTATATTTTCTTTTTTAAAAAAATCATAAATACATGCACATAATGGGAAAATCAGAAAATATAAGAAGATAAATATTATCACCCAGCTGTAACTGCTGTGAATAAATTGAAGCATATATATATATATTTATATCTACTTATCTATATTAGTAACTCTATCTTTGAATTTATATACTTTCAAACTGTCTTGAAATTTAAGTTTTAACTCTCCAACACATTAATAACACCTTTTTATATTAATAAACACACTTCTACAACATAATCTTTAATGGCCACAGAATGTTTCATTGTAAAGTTGAATCACAATTTAACGGATCAGTTTAGTGTAGCTGGATGTTTAAGTTATTCTCAATTTTTTGAAACTCCAAATATATGTGATTTATATCTTTGTAGCTAAATCTTCTCATACTCCTTTAGTTACTTCCTTGGGAATTACTCCTAGAAGAGCTAACTCTGTCAATATTTAAGTCTTTTGTATATAACCTCCAGAGAGGTTCTACCAATTACATACTCTCATACGGACACATATGAGAGCCTCCTCAGAACATTATGTACTTCATTTGAGGAAACTTAACACATCAGCTTTGGTAATGAATGTATGTTAGAAGTAAGAGACCGTAAATTGCACAATGACTCACATAAATGTAAATACTCTTTTTTTCTATATGGGAAACTATAGAGACCTTTGGTTTTCCTGCCCTTTTACTGGTCTTCCCCTGGATCTTGTATTTATAGGTTTTATAAATAGAGTTTTAATTATCTACCAACTTGTGGCAACCCAGCCAAGATAATTATCCTGCTACACATGAAAGCATGTCTTGCTGTTAGCATCCAGATAGTTTGAAGCTTTGATTAGCTACCCAAGTTGCAGAGTCCTGATGTTTGGCTTATTTTCTTGTTTGAAAAACATTTGCTAACTTAAATGTTGGGAAGTTGCAGAGGCAGATTTAGAGAGGCAAACTATTAACACAACTTAGAGGAAAACCTGGTTTTGTATTCATTATTTAAAATCATTATGGGGTCAGCACACCAGTGTTCCCAGTGAGTCCAATAAATAGCTACTGCTTGAAAAAATTTCTAGCAATGATGGTGATAGAAATAGGATATTGAGAGAAGTTGTGACACTCTTTTCCCTAAAAAGTCTTTATATACTCCCACATTAACATCATTAAATGACCATTTGAATTGTCATTAATACAGAAGTTACTTTCGTCCTCAGTTATGTGTAAAAGAGGTGCTATGAAAAATTATGGATCAGTTAAAAGCCTGTTTAGTGATAGAATAAAACCAGGGAGAATATGTATCATAGGAGAAATATAACTGGACTTGTGTTATTCATTTTCATGCATTAAACAAATAGTTATTGAGTATTTATTGTATACCAGAACTTGAACTAAGAGCTTGAATGCAATGGTGAGCAACACCAACCTAATCTTATCCTCACACAGCTTTAAGTTAGGGAGAAAATAGGCATTAAAAAATAAAGACGTTTTTAGCTCCAAGATGTGAAGTAGGAGGAAGTCTTCACTCCCGTCATTACAACAACAACAAAAAAATTGAACAAAATTAACATTAATGGCTTATCTTGTATTAATCAAAGAAATGAGGGCACAGGACTAGGTGTTATGCTAAAATCAGGAGAGACTGGTGAATTTGGAAAGTCACAACTGTGATCTGCTCATCTGAAACAGAAGTTAAACTGCTACGGACATTTACATGATGATTTTGACAAATTTTAATGCACGAAAATCTTAAACAAATCATTTAGGAGGTCAGCAAATACCAGGATGGAATGCAAACTCTAACTGTATTACAAATGGATGCAACAACCTTAACTGAAGGCATTGGGGGGAAAATGCTGACCTAAGTAGCATTGGAAATGTGTGGAATGTGTAGAACTAAGGCAAAAAGAATGTGCAAAGCATTATAGTCTAGATATAGTTGTTTCCCACAGGGGTACAAGTTAATAATTCTGATACCTTTATACATGTCTAATTAAGTAACTGGATAGCAGAGGGTTGGATCAATGTTTTTTCACTGTTGGAATGGAAGGTTATAGCTAAACAGGGACAAAAGACTATAATGGTCCATGATGTTTAGTTTACAAATAAATGTGTACACACACACATATGAGCTAGTATACACACTTATATTTTTTATTCTGTCAGTTGAGAGGGCCTAGTAGTGATCTCACCCCAACAATAATAAGCACACTGGCCCTGGCCGGTTGGCTCAGTGGTAGAGCGTTGGCCTGGCGTGCAGAAGTCCCAGGTTCGATTCTCGGCCAGGGCACACAGGAGAAGCACCCATCTGCTTCTTCACCCCTCCCCCTCTCCTTCCTCTCTGTCTCTTTCTTCCCCTCCCACAGCGAGGCTCCATTGGAGCAAAGATGGCCCGGGCTCTGGGAATGGCTCCTTGGCCTCTGCCCCAGGGGCTAGAATGGCTCTGGTCGCAACAGAGTGCCGCCCTGGAAGGGCAGAGCATCGCCCCCTGGTGGGCAGAGCATCGCCCCCTGGTGGGCGTGCTGGGTGGATCCTGGTCGGGCACATGCGGGAGTCTATCTGCCTGTCTCTCCCCATTTCCAGCTTCAGAAAAATACAAAAAAAAAAAAAAAATAATAATAAGCACACTGTTGGTCAAATAAGTTTGTAAATATGATATATATGTTTGCTTGCTTATAGTTTGCATTGGGTGTGGGGGTCAGGCTGTAAGCAGGCAGGATCATTATAGCCTAAGGCTCAGTTTTAAGACTAAGCCTTTCCCCACACCCTTGACTGTTGCATGATAGGGGGTGGTGCACTCTCATGAGGAATCACATTATGCCTCAGATAAGTGACTTTGTGTCAGAGACTTCCTTGTTTGTATATTGGATTCAAGGTTTTGATTTCTACACTATAAAATGGGGCAGAGGAGCCCATGCTGGAGGAGAGCAGAGAAAGGCCATATGGAGGAGAGGAGAAGCAGCCAAGATGGTGGAATGCTGAAGGAAAAGCCAGTTTGTGTAGACAGAAGGAAATGGGGAACAGAGGTGAATAAGTCTGGTAAGGTGCAAACCTTTGATTCTAGGAAACTTGGATAAGTCAGTGGCTTTGGGAGCCCTGAATGGAAAAGGAAGTGTTTTCCCACTGTGTGTATTTCTTGCCTGCTGGGTGCAAGCTAAGATTAAAGGTGATGGCTCACCAGTTTTTGGCTCCATTGTTTTATTATCATTTGTCCGAATCAAATGCCAACCTGCATGGGCCAGGCGGCTGTGATGGTGGCCGTGGCTACTGGCTATCTTGATTTCTAGTATGATTTTCCTACAAAAGAAAGTAGGACTTCTTGGAGAAATGTCCGATTCCAGGACTGAGGCAGGAAATATACATGATAAGCCTGGAGCATCATGTAGTGACAGAATTAAGAAAGTGCCAAAAACAGAAACAAAAGCAACCGCGGTCTAACCACCTCTTCCCAAACACACATCGAAAAATTACTGAAGAGTTTTATTCAAAGCATATCCATCATCTTTATGAAAAGTTCCCGGCTGAGGTACAGAGTGTGGATTGAAGGAGGACAAGAATGAATGTTGCCCTGGCAGGATAGCTCATTTGGTTGGAGCATTGTCTCAAAGTGCAGAGGTTACCGGTTCAATCCCTGGCCAGGGCACATATAGAAATACATTGATGGTCCTGCTTTTCTCCCTTTCTCCCTTTCTCTCTCTCTAAAACCAATAATATAAACATTAAAAAAAAAAGAAGGTATATAGGCTAGAACAGTTTAGAGGCTACTACAGTGGTCCAGGTGGGAGATGATGCTGACCTAGCCCAGAGACATGGAGCAGATGGAGAACAGATGGATTTAGAATTCCAGTTCTAATACTAACTAGCCCTGACTAGCAATTTGAACAATAGCAAGTCATTGACTATCTCCACCTCTTAATTTCCTCTTTTGTTATAAATATAACATTCAGGGCAGAATTCAATTCATAGGTATCTCTAAAAAACTATTACCTTTCTACAAATTAGCAATGGTTGAGTGTTGTTTCAAAAAATAACATTAGAGTGTATGTCATAAAAATTGAGAAGTAATTTTCTTGCTTAATAAAGCATTGTGTTCTGTTTTGAGCTTCACCCTTTTAGTGCTGAGAATCAAAGACAAGGTCTTAAACAGGAGCAACGAGGAAAGTTTAAATGAGTTGAAATTATTTAGCTTACATAAAAAGAAGACTAAGTGATGATTTGATGACTATTTTCCAGTAGAAGAAAAGTTATCATAAAGGATGTAGCTAATTATTCTCTCCTTTTACAAGGGTTTTAATGAGAAGAAATGACTAAAATTGCTGAAAAGGAGTGGGAGTATTGTTAACTGTATTTGTAATAATTGCTAGCATGGATGTAGCATTCTTATGCTTGAAATCTGTAAAACTAGGTCAGATAATCATATGCCTTAAGAGTTTTGCATTTGCTTTGTAAAGACAGATGCTTGAACCAGAAGGACTCTGGGGGTCTCTTTCAACCCTCACTTTCCATAAGAGAAGGGATTAGCATCTACGGATGCTTACTTAGTGATAGCTGCTTTCATTATGTTCCTTAATCCTTACAGTAACCTACCATATAGACAATTAGTCCTGCTTTACAGATAACACTCTTTTTTCTTCACTGGTTTACCCTTAACCTTGGAAGGAGTGTTTTTTGGATGTGAAGGGAATAACCACAGGGCCTTTAGAACTGCTTGTAAATCTTTTTATGTGCAGCAGTTAAACTGCTCATCGTCATAAACTGAGAGGTGCAAAAATAAAACTTTAGTCCTCATTTCTGCTTGGTGGTGAAAAACATCATTTTTCGCCAAGCTGAGGAAATTTAGTCATGTCCATTTAGAGCTCCATCTTCCCCTCATCTCCTTGGGTGGTGTCTGGGATTAGAGCCTAGGTTCCACCCCAGGGATTCCATGGTCTGACCTTGTTCTCCTGTCCTGATGGCTGCCTTGTTCAAGCAGGTCTTGGTCTCAGCATTTGTTCCTGCCACATCAGCTGACGGTGTCCTTTCCACCGCAATCTTTAGTTTACTGGGAACCATGATTTCAATTAACATTGCATCAGCCATGAGCTTTCTTTTGGTCAGCTGTTTAATTTCTCTGCCTCTCTGGGCACTGGAGATGCTTTTCTATGTGGTTTTAGATCTGGAGGTGATTTGGGGGATATAGCAGGACCATTTTCTCTCTCTATCTGTTCTAGTATCATTTGGCCTATGCTCTCTGGTGTTGCTTGGATGCAGGGCTTCTCTCCAAGGTTTGTAGTCTCTTGGAACTAAGCCCTGGGAAGAAAGCTGTATTTGCTGTGCCCTAGTGCCCCGCTAAACTCATCTGCCACCTGGGATTCGAAGGGGGTAGAGAGTGAGTTGCAGAGACTTGGGTGTTTTGACACCGAACACTTTGCCTGTCTTTTTGAGTTCTTGCCCAATTTCCTCCTTGAATGGCCAGTAGCCATGGCCACCATCACAACCTCCTGGCCCATGCAGGTTCACATTTGATTAGGACAGGTGGTAATGAAACAATGGAGCCAAGAACTGGTGGGCTATTACCTTTAATCCTAGCTTGCACCCGGCAGGCAAGAAATACACACAGTGGGAAAACACTTCCCTTTCCATTCAGGGCTCCCAAAGCCAATGACTTATCCAAGTTTCCTAGAATCAAAGTGTAAAGCCAGAAGCCATGGCCACCAACACAGCAGCCTGGCCCATGCAGGCTCGCATTGGATTCAGACAGTCGGTAAAGAAACAACGGAGCCACAAACTGGTGGGCCATCATCTTTAATCCTAGCTTGCACCCGGTGGGCAAGTAAAAAATACACACTGGGCTCCAAAACCCACTCACATTCAGTGCTCACAAAGCTACTGACTTATCTGAGTTTCCTAGAATCAAAGGTTTCTAGCTCACCAGACTTATTCACCTCTGTTCCCCAACTCCTTCCTTCTTCCCGCACAAACTCTGTATAAACTGGCATCTCACTCAACACTCCGCCATCTTGGCTGCTTCTCCTCGCCTCCTCCATGTGGCCTTTCTCTGATCTCTGCTCTGCTCTCTCCTCTAATGTTAATCTCAGGAACCAAGAGAGCAAACTCTCGTTCTGCCCCCATTTTATATTGTAGATTCACAACCTCTAATCCAATATACAAAATAGGGAAGTCTCTAATACAAAGTCATTTCTCTGAGGCATGATTGGATTGTACCACCCCACATCAAAAAGGGTGGGAAAGGCTTAATCCCAAAACCAAGCCCCAGGCTACAAGGATTCTCAACATACATTAATATCACCTGGGTGATGGCCTTATGTGGGCCGCGCCATCTTTAACAAAGTGAGTATAATATATTTTATCTGCCCAACAATCCACCCCTATGCTCACTTTACTACCCACAATCTACATCACCGGCATCCCTGTGCAAGGAAATTAGCACATTACACAAGTTACAACAGCACAAATCATAGTTTCAACAATCACAAAGGTACACTTCACCAGTCTCTGAGCACTTTGCCCAAAGCGCAAAATGTCCTCGACCTTGTTTCTAGTCATGGGAAAAGCTTCCCGGGGCAGGGGAGTGCTTCCAGCAAAGCCACCCCCACCCCCTCAGGGTATTTCACATTGTCCAAAATCCGTAAGTCCGTCCAACAAAGGAACCAATGCCCACTCCGGTTGTAGTCCAGGCAACCAGTCCACGCACATGGGGCGTCAGCCACCCCCCTCATCCCTGCCGTCCTGGCAGGTCTTACACTGTCCCAAAGAGGGGCACAGGGCAATGGCAGTCAGCATTTCCATCTTGGCTCTGGGGAGCATAATAGTGTCCATCCTATGTCCCCAAAATCACAGACCTACCAGGGCTGTAGTAGGTGCTCCTTCCAGCTGGGCTCCCATCTTATAGAGACTGCGGATTGCAACTCCAGCTCAATTCTCCTCATCCTCCAAAGAGGAACTGAAAACACCAGCTCCCACTGCAGGGCTCAAGTCCTGGGCTGCCACAGCCTTCTGCTCCGCAGACCTTGCAGCTCCGGACCCGGCCTCAGCTTCAGCCTCAGCCTTGGCCTCCTGCCACTGCTGGCTCTCCACAACATCCAGGGCAAGCTGCAACTCACAAACCTGTGATTCTTCCTCTAGCAGCTGCTCCATTTCCAGGCGAATCTCGCAAACCTGGTCGGCCTCCTCCTCCAGCGCTTCCTCCAGCTCCAGGGTCAGCATCTGTTTCTCCCATGTTTGCTCCAACTCCTTCCACTGCTCGGTTTGCAGGTCCCGGGTAGCCTCTTCCACAGAGCTCTCAGTTTCCTCACGCATGGCTGTAAAAGTCAGCCAGCCTACAGTCCCCAAAAGGACAGCCACGGGGAACCCTAACACTAGCCAGTTCTCTACTCCACCGCTCAAAGGCTCCTTGCCGATCTGTATCGAATCCTGCCACAGACTACGCCAAATGTAAAGCCAGAAGGCACGGCCAGGGCCACCATCACAGCAGCCTTCTGGCCCATGCAGGTTCGCATTGGATTCGGACAGTCGGTAAAGAAACAGCGGAGCCACAAACTGGTGGGCCATAGTCTTTAATCCTAGCTTGCACCCGGCGGGCAAGTAAAAATACACACTGGGCTCCAAAACCCAATCACATTCAGTGCTCACAAAGCCACTGACTTATCCGAGTTTCTTAGAATCAAAGGTTTCTAGCTCACCAGACTTATTCTCCTCAGTTCCCCATCTCCTTCCTTATCCCAAATACAAACTCTGTACAAACTGGCATCTCACTCAGCACTCCACCATCTTGGCTGCTTCTCCTGGCCTCCTCCACGTGGCCTTTCTCTGCTCTCCTCTGCTCTCTCTTCTAATGATGATCTTAGGAACCAAGAGCCAAGTCCCATTCTGCCTCCATTTTATAGTGTAGAAATCCAAACCCTTAATCCAATATACATAATAGGGAAGTCTCTAATACAAAGTCACTTCTCTGAGGCATGGTAGGATTGTACCACCTCACACCAAAAAGGGTGGGACAGGCTTAATCCCAAAACCAAGCCTCAGGCTACAACGATTCTCAACACACATTAATATAATCTGGGCAACGGCCTCTTTAACAAAGTGAGCATAATACATTTTATCTGCCCAACAGTTCCCCAACTCCTTCCTTCTCCCCGCACAAACTCTGTATAAACTGGCTTCTCAACACTCCGCCATCTTAGCTGCTTCTCCTCGCCTCCTCCACGTGGCCTTCCTCTGCTCTCTGCTCTGTTCTCTCCTCTAATGTTAATCTCAGGAGCCAAGAGAGCAAACTCCCATTCTACTCCCACTTTATATTGTAGCTTCACAACCTCTAATCCAATATACAAAATAGGGAAGTCTCTAATACAAAGTCATTTCTCTGAGGCATGATTGGATTGTACCACCCCACATCAAAAAGGGTGGGAAAGGCTTAATCCCAAAACCAAGCCCCAGGCTACAAGGATTCTCAACACACATTAATATCACCTGGGTGATGGCCTCACGTGGGCAGTGCCATCTTTAACAAAGTGAGCATAATATATTTTATCTGCCCAACACAAAGGTTTCTAGCTCACCAGCCGTATTCACCTCTGTTCCCCATCTCCTTCTCTCTGCACAAACTGTGCACAAACTGGCTTCTCCTTTAGCACTCCGCCATCTTGGCTACTTCTCCTCTCCTCCACGTGGCCTTTCTCTGCTCTCCTCAAGCATGGGCTCCTCTGTCCCATTTTATAGTGTAGAAATCAAAACCTTTAATCCAATATACAAACAAGGAAGTCTCTGATACAAAGTCACGTATCTGAGGCATAATGTGATTCCTCATGAGAGTGCACCACCCCACATCATGCAACAGTCAAGGGTTTGGGGAAAAGATTAGTTTTAAAAAGATCTTAGTATCAAAAGGGTGGGAAAGGCTTAGTCTTAAAACTAAGCCTTAGGCTATTGTTGGGCAGATAAAATGTATTATGCTCACTTTGTTAAAGATAACAGGAGGAGGCTGTCACTCAGGTGATATTAATGTGTGTTGGGGTGGGCTAAAGGCAGGCAGAATCCTTTAGCCTGGGGCTTGGTTTTGGGATTAAGCCTTTCCTACCCTTTTTGATGTGGGGTGGTGCAATCCAATCATGCCTCAGAAGGTGACTTTGGGTTGGAGACTTCCTTACTTTGTATATTGGATTAGAAGTTGTGAAGCTACAGTATAAAGTGGGGGCAAAACGGGAGTTTGCCCTCTTGGTTCTTGAGGTTAGCATGAGAGAGCAGAGAGAATAGAGCCAGCAGCGGGAGGAGGCCACGTGGAGGAGGCCAGGAGAAGCAGCCAAGATGGTGGAGTGCTGAGTGAGATGCCAGTTTGTGTAGAGTTTGTATTTGGGATAAGGAAGGAGATGGGGAACTGAGGAGAATAAGTCTGGTGAGCTAGAAACCTTTGATTCTAGGAAACTTGGATAAGTCAGTAGCTTTGTGAGCACTGAATGTGACTGGGTTTTGGAGCCCAGTGTGTATTTTTACTTGCCCGCCGGGTGCAAAGCTAGAATTAAAGACTATGGCCCACCAGTTTTTGGCTCCACTGTTTCTTTGCCGACTGTCCGAATCCAATGCGAACCTGCATGGGCCTGGCTGCTGTGATGGTGGCCCTGGCCCTGCCTTCTGGCTTTACAGCTATAATGACCTTGCCTGCTTACAGCCTGTCCCCCACACCCAATGCAAACTATAAGCGAGCAAACATATATTATCATATTTACAAACTTATTTGACCAACACTCCTGTTGGGCAGATAAAATGTATTATGTTCACTTTGTTAAAGATGGAGGCCGTGGCCCAGGTGATATTAATGTGTGTTGAGAATCCTTGTAGCCTGGGGCTTGGTTTTGGGATTAAGCCTTTCCCACCCTTTTTGATGTGGGGCGGTACAATCCAATCATGCCTCAGAAAGTGACTTTGTATTAGAGACTTCTCTATTTTGTATATTGGATTAAGGGTTTTGAATCTACACTATAAAATAGGGGTAGAACGGGAGCTTGGGCTCTTGGTTCCTGAGATTATCATTAGAGGAGAGAGCAGAGCAGAAAGCAGAAGGAGTCCACGTGGAGTAGGCCAGGAGAAGCAGCCAAGATGGCGGAGTGCTGAGTGAGATGCCAGTTTGTCCAGAGTTTGTATCTGGGATAAGGAAGGAGATGGGGAACTGAGGAGAATAAGGCTGGTGAGCTAGAAACCTTTGATTCTAGGAAACTCGGATAAGTCAGTGGCTTTGTGAGCACTGAATGTGATTGGGTTTTGGAGCCCAGTGTATATTTTTTACTTGCCCACCGGGTGCAAGCTAGAATTAAAGACTATGGCCCATCAGTTTGTGGCTCCGTTGTTTCTTTACCGACTGTCCGAATCCGATGCGAACCTGCATAGGCCAGAAGGCTGCTGTGATAGTGGCCCTGGCCCTGGCTCCTGGCTTTACAACTCCTCTCATAGCCCATAAAAGGTTTCAGTCACGTGTCTAGGTGTTAAGAAAACTATTCCAGGCCCATCACATGTTCTTTCTGCTCTATGGTTTGAGTTTTCCAGGCTTTGCTCTTCAGCAATCAATCCAAGCTTTTAGAATTCCTTCCAGTCCACCAGAAACTTCCCAAAGTAACACCAAGCCATACACAAACTATATTCTCATTTAAATGCATAGCTCTTTTCATGGAAAGCCACTGCTTTCAAGACTCTTGAAATAAACCCCACATTTGACACCTTTTTCTTACTGACTGTTCAATATTCACTCTTCTAGGACTTCAAACCTCAGCTCTATGTTTTTGTTTTGTTTTAAATGATTTTGACATGAAAACATAACATACATATCAAAAGTGCAAAAAAAAAAAATAAAAGTGTACAGTTCACTGACTTACTACGAAGTGTGAACACCAGTGATGCCACCACCCACGTTAAGAAACAGAACATTCTAGTACTCCAGGTTCTCTTTAGACTCCTTCCTATGGAGTCTATTGCAAAAGTTACAACTGATTCAACTCTTAATACTATAGGTTAATTTTGCCTGCTTTTGAATTTTATATAAATGATGTCATGGAGGATGCACTAATTGTACCTGACTTGTTCAGCTCACTATTGCATGTGTGAGAATTATTTCTATTGTTATGAATAGCTGTTGTTTGTTCATTTTCATTGCTGTATATTCTGTTGCATGAGTATTCCACAATGTATTTTTCCGTTTCATTGTTGATTTAGGTTATTTCTAATTTTGGGCTACATATTGCCAACAATATTTTTGCAATTACCCTTGTAAATTTGATTTGCCATGCATGGTATGCATTTCTGTTGGGTGAATTCTTTAAAGTGACAGTCTTCATCATTTAATTGGAGTGCTATGTCTAGATACATTAGTATTAATACTTTTAATAGCTTCCGATCTTGTCTTCTTGCCTTTTTCTAATGCTTTTTCTATACTAGAGTACATTTTCTACAAATTGAACCACAGTTCTGTCATTTGTATTTTTAAAGCACTTCAGTTGCATCCTGTTCATCTGGAAATGAGTTACAAATTCTTCCCACGGCCCACACAGCCTTCTATGACGTGGATTTGGTTTGTTGCACCTTTCGGTCTGTTCTGGCCAACCCTTGCTCACCTCTCCTAAATGTGCTCTTTCACAAAGTGTGTTCTCTGCAATAAACCCCGTTTTCCATCATTCCCTGCTCATGTTCCTCCCCACCCCTCACCATTCTTCTATCTGACTAACTCCTACCTATTTCTTAAGTCACAGCTTGCCATTTCAGAGATAACACTGATGGCTGAATTATCAAATTCAGAGCGTACAGGCAATTGCCACACTCAAGTGAAACAGGGAAAAGTCTGAGCCAGTCAACAAAGTTATCCAACCACGTCTGTTCTCCCCATATTAGGGCTCTATTAGGACGCATGAAGTTCTAAATGATGCTTGAATGATATGCATAATGGGAGCCATTTGAGTTATGGGACATCTCCTTCATCTACCCCATTAATTATATAGCTCATATGACATTTTCTAGCGAGCTATAAATTCCAAGTTTAGTTATAATAAAAAGACTAGATAGACCGTAGTTAGACAATCTCATAGAAAGAACTCCCCTCCCCCCTAGAAAATCCCATTGGGTCTCATGTAGCATCTCTTCCTAGGCATCTTCCAGAGGAAGAAAATAAACCTTAGACTCGCTGCTATCTTTTCCTTCCCAACTTCCTAGTGTAATCATCTCTTACCCTCTGAATCTGGACAGGTGTCTCTGTTGCTGCTTTCATGATTTCTTGTTTCCTATCCAAGTGATTTCTGATGTATCTATATTATAACTTTTTGTTACTTGTTGCCTGTAGCCCCTCAATATCATGAGCTCCATTAAAATAGGGGTTATATATATCTTATCCACCATTGTATGTCTGATGCCTGACATCATTACTGGGATGTAGTGAGGGCTCAAACATTTGTAAATTACTAAATGATTTAAGTATATTTGCTCCTTTAAAATAAGGTCATTTATTTGCTCAGAATAATATTGTTTTGTTATTGTTTTTCTTTTTAATATTTTTATTTATTGATTTCAGAGAGAAAGGAAGGGAGAGAGACAGAAACATGGATGTTTCTGAACATGCCCTGACCATGGAATGAACTACAACCTTTGAGTATTGGGACGATGCTCTCCAACCAAGCTATCTTGCCAGGGCTGACATTTTTAGTTTTTAAGCTTGTTTTAATAAAGTTAATATACAGTTAACTTAGATAAATAATTCTAAGATAGCAGGAAAACATGTATAAACCTTGTCATAATAATTAGATTTTATATTCTCATCAAATAAAAGGCTCAATATGTCATTGGCCTTTCCAGAAATATATGACCTGGCTGGCTAGCTTGGTTGGTTAGAGCTTGGACCCAAAGCATGGAGGTTGCTGGTTTGATCCCTCGTCAGGGCACATACAGGAACAGATCAATGTTCCTGTCTCTTTCTCTCTCTCCACTAAAATCAATAAAAAAAGAAGATATTTATTCCCAGATCTATTCCCACTAACTTTCTCTGTTTCATTGTCCTCTTTTTTATAGTCATTTTCTTACCCTTCTCCATTTCTTTCATATTTCCACTCACATTCATTTGCAATGTACATTTTTTAGTTGTCTTTCTTCAAAATCCATTCTCTTTCTTTAGTTTTTGTCACCCCTTAGAGATAGTTCTAAAAATTAAATTGCCCTGGCATTGCATTTAAGATAGAAATAGCAAAATTCTTATTTGTATAATTGGTAATTTAGATCTGACTTTGTTTCACAAAGGCTGACCTACAGTTTATCTGTGAGGTTAACTGATAAAATTATATGACTGAGAAGAGTGGAAAGATTTGGACTCTGGCTGTTTTTAAATTAAGCCAAAAATGTCAATGAAAAGGAATATAGTCATTAATTTATCTAGATTCAAACAATACCTCAGAGGAATGCAATTTATAACAATAGGTTGATGTGAAAGCTGATGTTTTTCTTAAACCAAAGCTATCCATGAAGAGAATATGGTTCTGACTGCTATTATTTGAGTGCTTTTGTATTTGACCTGGGCATGCTTTCTTGTACCACAGGATGGTTCAATGGAAACAGTTCTTTTTCTCTAACATCTTTATTAGCATCATGGACTCTTCAGAGTGACTTGGGGAGAAACCTCTACTTTAAACTGCTTTGTGGAATGGTATTTGTCTGAAAGAAAAGCAATAATGCCATTTTGTCAGCAGAAAATACTTTTTCTATACTCACTTAGAAAAGCAGCTGTTACTGGACCAAGTTGGGTTCAGGGCAGCTTATCGCATTCAGCTGATCAAAAGAGACAAATGAGTTGAGTATATGATAGTGTCTTTAATTCAGATATACTAGTACCCTGAAAGGCAGGGGAGTCCTGTTCACAAAGCTGACTTAACACTCTCCTGGTGCTGCCAGTTTTTATAGGGTTCAAGGAAAAAAGAAAGTAAAAAGTCCATGCAGTTAGTCATGTAACATTGTGCAGGAGGTGGGGGTTCAGCTGCAGAAACATCTTCTCTGCAAGTTCTTCTGATGTGGCACAGGCCCAATCAGCATGGCCCTATCTGGTGTCTGTGATAAATCTTCAAGACAGCCAAGGTCAGGTGTCTCCCAGGAAAGGCCAGGACCTGGTGCCTCTGGGACCATCTGCTTCTGAGAGTTATTTATGAAAAGAACACCACTATTTCTTAGGATACAAGGTAAAGATAAAGATTGGTGGGCTAAGTTTTTAATTAATTTATAGGCCTTGACTTTTCACAGTAAAGCCTGTGGCTAGACTTTTACAAACAACTATTGTGATTTAAACTCCCTTAACTGTCAGGTCCCTCTCCATGTACCCTTTCCCTGACATTCCTGAAAAGGTAAACTTTTTGCTACATTTCAAAGTGTAAAGGCCTAGAAGCCATTAAGAGAGACTAGCAGGCAGATTAACTATTTCCTAACCCTTACATATCTCCTATTCAGTACAACTAAAAGGTTACTCATTACTGAAGCCAAATTTCTCACTTTTGGGCTCCCCTATCATAGTCTCAAAGATGCTCCATTGTGGTGTGTGTGTGTGTGTGTGTGTGTGTGTGTGTGTGTGTATGTGAAATACATACTAAGCACTATTCTGGACTCTGCTAGTTGTCCTTGTCCTATCTTTGGTATTATAAGCACTGGAGTGGGTTTGGTCAAGGACAGAAAGAGCTGGTCTGCCCTTCTTTGGACAATAGTCATAGTGAAGACCCTCCATCATCTACTTAGTATAGGTTTGCCAGTCAGCATTGGAAGGTCCAATCAGTTGTGCTGCAATGTACATAAAGAAAGCAACAGGACTAAAATTCTGCAATAATTATATTTGCTTCTTTTCTGCTACATACATCACAAGGAACCTGTGAAAAAAAGATAAACATGACTTGAACTTTGCCATCAAGAAACTTATAATTTAGGAAGAAAAAAGGCATGTAAACACATAGATTATATGATAAGTGCAAAAAGGGTATGTTGTATAATTATAGAAATATCATATAGGAAGAAGTTATCAATTCTCTATACAGGAAGGCTTCAATATAAGATTGTTTCTAAATTGGGTTTTGCAGGATACATAGAAGCTGTCCAAATAAACAAAAAGGTAAAGAAAGAAGTTAAAACCAGGATTCTAATCACAATTAAATAATAGAATGAAGACTTCTTCTAGATGGTGCTTTCCTAGGGGTAAAATGTCTTATCCATAACCTGGAGTTTTATATACCACTGGTCACTGAGAAAAAGACGAAATTGGGGGTATGTGACTCTATCTTAGTCAATACTCAACAGATTGAAAAATGCTGAGACAAGCAGAAGACTAATTCTAGGGATTATATGGAAATCTCTTTGCAAAAAACATAGGACTGAGTTAGTGTGTGGGTTATCAACATAAAATGAAAATGCTCTGTGATTGATTGTTAGTTTATATTCAAAGTGCTGTCTTATCTGATAGTCAATATTTCTGAAATTATATTGGCAAGTACAAGAACTAGGAAACTATGAGAGAATATAATTCGTGAAGGACAGAAATGGGAAAGATGAGCTCAAACTAGCCTAATAATTCTAGACCCCAGTCACAGTCAGGAGCTTGGATGATAATGAATTTGGACTTCCCAAGGCCATAGCCCTTTGCTAGGAATGAAAATCCTTCCAAAAGCTAAGATAAATGGCAGTTCCCAAGACAACTCTCTGAAGCTGTCCAAGCAAACTCTTTGAGGAAATTTCCATAAAATCCTAATGATGATGACTGCAAAAATGAGTTATTGAGAACCCACAGAGGAACATAAATAAAAATAAATGAAATGCTGTCGAAAGTTATAGGAAATAGCTGCAGAAGTAAGACATAACGAGAGGAAAGGATCAAGTCTTTGAAAGATTTTCATATTGCAAACACACGTTGGAGTTTCACAGTTAACAAAAAAAGAAAAAGGTGTTTATTCATTTGTGTTTGTGTTTATTCACTTAATAAACATTGAAAGCCAAGAATGTGCCAGATACTATGTCAAAAGCTGGAGGCACAAAATGAACAGAATTTAGTGTTTGTCTGCACTTCTGGAGTTCATGGTTTGAGGCAGCAACTTTCCACTTGTTGCATCTCATGGCACACATACACTAATTACAAAAATTCTGTGGCACACCAAAATCTGACCAAAAAAATTACGTGTAATTTTGATTCATTCACACTGAATGGCTATTGTTGTGTTGGCTGTTGTCATTTTTTTTATTTGACAATCTAAGGGAAAAAAGGTCAGTGACCGAGACTAAACAGTCAGGTATTGCAAGTTTTAAAAATTCTTGCGGCATACCTGGGCCACGGCGCTCCAGTTGAAAATGGCTGGTCTAAGGTAAGGCCTTTATGTGACAAGTGATTGACTGCAGGACCCTGAGGTAAAGGCTATAATAAAATACAGCAGTGACACATAACAGCCTGGCATGAAGAGTGGGGAGGAAAGCTCATTATCTTTTTATGTGAGAGAGCTGTGTGAACTGAGCTCCCTCTCAACAACCATGTTTGTGTGTACTACCGAAGGATGAAAAAGGCCACTTCAAAGGTCTCCCTGAGGACCAGGTTAAGTACAGCGATCCCTGGGATAAGCATCTATTTATTGCCACGATTTTCTTTTTATTTCTAGAGTGGGTGCCTCACATCAGTGAACAAAGCTATTTAAGATCTCCGAGTCAAGGTTAAGAACTATCTTTCTCCTCAGTCCCAGCGTGTCCCTGCATACTCAGGATGTGCCATCTACCCCAGAGAAAATTTTGAAGGGAAAAAGTTGGAGAAGATGTAGGCTTAGCGGCTTCTGAATCTCTTCCTGAGCTTTATCAGTGACATTTCATATAACTTCTATTCTTATCTATGTATATTCATGTCTAAATATATTTCAGCCTTTGTATATGTAACACAACAGCAAATTAAAAACATAAGAAAAAAAACAATAAACAAAGACACATCCAGGTGTATCAAGGGAATAAATCAGGGGTCCCCAAACTACAGCCCACGGGCCGCATGTGGCCCCCTGAGGCCATTTATCTGGCCCCCGCTGCACTTCTGGAAGGGGCACCTCTTTCATTGGTGGTCAGTGAGAGGAGCATAGTTCCCATTGAAATACTGGTCAGTTTGTTGATTTAAATTTACTTGTTCTTTATTTTAAATATTGTATTTGTTCCCATTTTGTTTTTTACTTTAAAATAAGATATGTGCAGTGTGCATAGGGATTTGTTCATAGTTTTTTTTATAGTCTGGCCTTCCAATGGTCTGAGGGACAGTGAACTGGCCCCCTGTGGAAAAAGTTTGGGGACCCCTGGAATAAATGAACTGACATAAATTTTTTGGACATCAATCTGTGTTCGCTATAGTATCTCCCTTTTTGTTTAGGACTAGGATGACACAGAAAATTATAAAGAAATAACTACTTTCTCAAGGAGCTGCAATAAGGGTGATGATTAGGAGTCTGGAATCCTGAATCCGCATAGCCAGGCTCAGTCCAGGCAGGGTCACTCACTGTTTACTCCTCCGGAAACCCAGGCACAATGCCTAATTTAGTGAAGTCTTAGTTTGCGCATCTGAAAAATGGGGATATAATTGCAATTTTTCCTTCAGAATGTTATTGTGAGAATAACATGATTCTTAAAAACAGCTTAATACATGTGATGACAGTGATGATGAAGAACCAACCACCCAAGTTATAGGAATGGGGCCTGGCAGGGACACTGCTTGGACCAATAGCTCTCAAGGTTTTTAGCACACAGGCAGCATATTGAGTAGGGCCAGATACATGTGCATGCTGCTTGTGCATCGCCCAAAGAAGGGCTCTGTGCTGGGTTTGATGCTCTGCTGTTCCCATTCTAACATGATTAATTTTTTAACAATAAGAGTTCTATATTTTCATTTTGAAATGGGCCCTGCAGATTCTGTAGCTGGTCCTGCCTGGGGAGCATTTACAATTCCTAGCACCTGGGCTCCTCTCTTCAGCGTGTAAGTCAGAATTTCTGAGGCTGGGATCTGAGATTCTTCTTATTTTTAAAAGTTCTATCGGTGCGTTTTCTATGTAGTGAAGTTGAGAACCAGGGCTGTGGTTTGCCGATTGATCGCTAGCAGTCCAGGGAATTTTTTTGCCTCAGGGATCTATATTACTGTGGTAGGGAAAACTTGTTTTTAGATGTGAACTTCCATCATAAGGCAATTAGCAATATTCTCCTACTGTGAAATATATCTGGTATTGGCTGCCCACTCTGTGATGCCCACCACTGTGTCTCCTTGGAGACTGACCTTGGAGTCAGACTGTATGAAACATTCTCTTTAATCTGGAAAATGGGGCTTAAAACAGCACCTCTACCATATGGTTGCTATGAGAATTGAAAGAGATAATTTATATGAACTGCTTAACAGAAAGCATGGCCTATAATATGCGTTTAATAAATGTGAGCTATTATTCATGGTTATGATTTCTACAGGCTGTTTTTGGTTTGATTAGTAATGGGATTCTTTGATGACCTGAAAGACTCTTATCATGAGAACACAAGGTACTTCTTTCAAAGTCCGTATCTAGCTATTCTTTCTAGTATAGATTTATAAAAAGTTGTTAGTTGGAAGAAGTACAGTGGCTGATACAAGCCACTTCACAGCACAGAGGCAGATCATGAATAGTTTACTCGAAACTGTCCGATTATTGAAGAGTTTTCCAAAGCATCATCTGACCTGGTCTTTCAGGTTCTACTCTTTAAAAGATGACATGCCTAATTGGAAAAGAAAAAATGTCCTCAGTCTTTATGCTCTGTTTATATCAAAATATGCCATCTGTCAAGCCAACAAAACCTCTCCATCATCAATTCATGTACTTAGATTTGTTCCTTGATTATCATTGATCATTTTTTGTTTATTTTGATGCCCTTCATTTTTTCTAGTAACATGACAGAATGGATGTTACAATTTAGTTTGTTCAGAGCTTCAAATATTGCTTTGTCGCCGACAGATAGGTTTTAAGCCACAGAGGGAGATAAGAAAAAAAAAAGAAATATTAATATTTTAGGTCATAAACAAACCATAAACTTACAGCCTTAATTTTGCAGTTTGAAATTTTAATTTTCCATTTTCCTCCATTTGAAGGATTACATGGCATTTTGTTAGTACCGCTGGGAAAAAAAGTTATGAATGCTTTTTGGTGGAGAATTACAAAGAACTGTGTAAATACTAATCTAATTAGAATTCAGCAAGAAAACCAAAAGCCAGAAATTATTTATCAGCCTAACACCTGGTTGACATGTTTATTTGGCATGGGGCTTCCTCACCTGGGAGCACCCCAGATCACTTGGGGAGCTTTAGCAAATCACACCAATGCTGTGGCCCAACCTTGGCCGGTAAGCTTGGCATTTATGAGGATGGGATCTGGGGCATCATTTTTTCCCCTTCTAAACAGAATTTATTTTATTTAGAGCAGTTTCAAGTTCGCAGCAAAACTGCACAGAAAGTACAGAAAGTCCCTCTATACACCTGCCCTCACATATGCACGGCCTCCTCTTTGCCTCCTGCACTAGAGTAGAACATCTGTTATAGTTGGTGAACCCACACGGGCACATTATCATCTCTAAAAGTCCAGTGTCCACAACAGTTCACTCTTGGTGTTGGACATTCTATGATTTGGACAGATGCACAATGAATGTTTTCCAAGCTTATTGCCCTAAAAAGCCTCTGTATTCTGCCTATCTCCCCTCTAGGACCTGGCAACCGCTGCTCTTTCTACTGTTTCCATAAATTTGCCCCTTTCAGATGTCATAATAGCTGAACTCAAACAGTATGTAGTCATTTAAGATTGGCTTCTATTACTGAGTAACATGTGTTTAAGGTTCTTCCATATCTTTTCATGGCTTGATAGAGCTTTTCTTTTTAGCACTGAAAAATATTTCATCATCTGGAAGTCCCACAGTGTGTTTGTTCATTCACCTATTGAAGGACCATCTTGATTGCTTCCAAGTTTTGGCAGTTATAAATAAAGCTACTATAAAAATCCATGTGCAGGGTTTTAGCTAGATGTAAGTCTTTAACTCACTTGGGTAAATACCAAGGAGCACAACTGCTAGATCATATGGTAGATATGTTTAGTTTTGAAAGAAACTGCCAGACGGTCTTCCAAAGTGGCTCTACCACCTGCACTTCCACCAGCAATGAGAGAGAGAGTTTCTGTTTCTTCACAAGCTCATCAGCATTTGGTGTTGTTGGAGTTCTGAATTTTGGCCATTCTAATAGCTGTGTAGTAATATCTCATTACTATTTTAATTTGCATTTTCTTGATGATACATGACATGGAATGTCCTGTCATATATTTATTTGCCATCTTGTATCTTTTCTAATGAGGTGTCTGATGAGGTCTCCTGCCTATTTCTTAATCAGGTTGTTCTTTTTTTTTTTTTTTTTTTTGTATTTTTCTGAAGCTGGAAACGGGGAGAGACAGTCAGACAGACTTCCGCATGCGCCCGACCGGGATCCACCCGGCACGCCCACCAGGGGCAATGCTCTGCCCACCAGGGGGCGATGCTCTGCCCCTCCAGGGCGTCGCTCTTTTGCGACCAGAGCCACTCTAGCGCCTGGGGCAGAGGCCAAGGAGCCATCCCCAGCGTCCGGGCCATCTTTGCTCCAATGGAGCCTTGGCTGCGGGAGGGGAATAGAGAGACAGAGAGGAAGGGGGGGAGGTGGAGAAGCAAATGGGCGCTTCTCCTATGTGCCCTGGCCAGGAATCGAACCTGGGTCCCCCGCACGCAAGGCTGACGCTCTACCGCTGAGCCAACCGGCCAGGGCTCTGTTGTTCATTTTTTATTGTTGAGTTTTAAGAGTTCTTTTGTACAGTGTGTCATGGTGCACTTTTGACTGGTCACAGGAAAGCAACAAAAGATGATAGAATGTGAAATCTACACCAAATAAAAGGAAAACCCTCCCAGTTTCTGTAGGATGATGTGGCAGCATGTGCGCACACGCAGATAATGATGTAACACCATGTATACAGCAGAGCAGCCCACGACCATGCCAGTCGAGACATAGATGGTACAGAGAAAAGTTCAGTGTGTTCTGTGGCTCGCTAAATTCGAATCTGTGACCAAAATGCAATGTGAATATCGGCGCATTTATAACAAAGCGCCACCACATAGGAATAACATTACTTGGTGGGATAAGCAGTTGAAGGAAACCTGCAGTTTGGTGGAGAAACCCCGTTCTGGTAGGCCATCAGTCAGTGACGAGTCTGTAGAGGCTATACGGGATAGCTACCTAAGGAGCCCTAAAAAATTTGTGTGTGTGCCCACATCAAACTGCACTGAATAGGTATGAAACTGGGAGAGTTTTCCTTTTATTTTGTGCAGATTTCACATTTCTATTGTCTTTCGTTGCTTTCCTGTGACCGGTCAAAAGTGAACCATGACTTTACGGACACACTGTATATTTGAGATAACAATTCTTTATCAGGTATCTTTTTTGCAATTTTCTTCTCTCAGTCTGTAGCTTGTCTTCTCTTTTTTTTTTTTTTTTTTTGATGGATCAACAGACTAAAAAAATATATAATTTCCCCCAGGTAACTGTGACATGTAGCAGGGTTAAGATGATGGACCCCTGCTAGAAATAAGATGGATTCTTATAGAACTTACAAGGGCTGCGTGCTTTAAGGGTCTGAGAAAGTATAAAAACAGCTTCAGAAGAGACTTTATTTGATTCTGGTTGAATTGTATCTGTAAGCAAACCATAATATTGATGTTTGGTTAAAAAAAAAAAGTACGCCACAAACATACCTTTGATGTGTAGGCATAAGTAAACGCTTTTCCAATAGATCTTTATCATGCTAAAAGCAACTTCAAGGCTTCTAGCTCTGTGACTCTGAGCAAATTCAGTGCAAAACAGTGTGACTTCTTTTCTCCAGTGGTCCTGTTCAGGCGTTCTTCCTTAGCTTGGTGAACTTTGAGCTCCCCTGCACAGCTCAGTTAGTCCTGAGCTCCCTCAGAAGGCAGCCACATTAGCCTTCCTTCTTTCCCCCCTGACCGTGGGGAGATTTCTTCATTATTGTCTGGGCAAGGTGCCCATTGCTACTCACTGATGCCTTCAAACTGCTGTGGGCACCGATATTGCCACCACAGAAATGAGTGTCTAGTTCTGAAAAAGACTTTTGCCTTGAAATGAAAAGTTTATTAAACGCCTTGAAGCCCTCTGCCCTCTTTGGAGAGTTGCCAGCAGAAGAAATTGCAAAGGTCTCCTTTACAATAATTCCTAAAAGTCCTAAAAGTTTACATCAGTCTGGAAACTGCTTATTTCCTCTGGTAATGACCCGCTGGGGTTCCTGTTAGACTATGAAACAAAAACAGTCCCCTAACCTACAAAGGCAGCTCTTCTAGGCAGATTCTATGTTAGGTGTGACTCCACAAAGGGAGAAAGGACAGGAGAAGAAAGTATTTAATTATTCAATAATGATTTAGGGTGAGTTTCCCAATATAAATAATTTGGATTGACCCTGTGATCCTTAGTTATATAAGTCAGATCACGTCACCCCTCTTATCAGAAATGTCCAGGGTCTCCCACCTCACTAAAAAGGAAGTCCAAAATCCTTATTATGGTCTACAAGGCTCTGGGGTCTGTACCTTTTGGGCTCTGCATCACAGTCTCATACTGATCACTGATCTTTTATTGCATTGGTCGCCTCGCTGTTCTTGGGACACACTGTACACCTCAGTTGTTTTTGTTTTTTTTTGTATTTTTCCGAAGCTGGAAATGGGGAGAGACAGTCAGACAGACTCCCACATGCGCCCGACTGGGATCCACCCGGCACGCCCACCAGGGGGCGATGCTCTGCCCCTCCGGGGCATCGTTCCATTGCAACCAGAGCCACTCCAGCGCATGGGGCAGAGGCCAAGGAGCCATCCCCAGCGCCCGGGCCATCTTTGCTCAATGGAGCCTCGCTGCAGGAGGGGAAGAGAGAGACAGAGAGGAAGGAGAGGGGGAGGGGTGGAGAAGCAGATGGGAGCTTCTCCTGTGTGCCCTGGCCGGGAATCGAACCTGGGACCCCTTGCACACCAGGCCGACGCTCTACCACTGAGCCAACCGGCCAGGGCATACTCCTCAGTTTTAATGGCTATTTCTTGGTCTGCGCGTCTCTCTTCAGAAGTCAGCCTGGCCTCTCTCTATTTTGACCCTCCCTATTTAAAACACCATCCCTACTCACCTCGCCCACTCTCTCTGCTCTTACCTTGCTTTGTGTTTCTTCATAGCACTCACATCCTCCTGGTTTTCTATCTCTCTTCTCCCACTAGAATGCAACCTCCATTATAGCAGAGGCTTTGTCTTGGCCATGGCTGCATTTCCAGTGCCTAGACCAGTGATTATCAAACCTATACTGGTATCAAGTAAAACTGCAGAACATGTGTGGAGGAATATTTCAAATAATACTTCTTAGCAGAGATCTCTCTCTAGAATGCTAAGGACAGTTGCCCAACAGTCCACTTGAGTGTCTCAGCATGTTAATAGATTATAAACCACCGTAGGGCAGGGACTCAATCTATTGTTTCATTCACCAATTTCTCCTTAGTTCCCAAGATAGCACAGGTCTATAGCCTGTGCTCAATATATATACCTGTTGATTGAATGTTTAAAACAGTCCCTTCTTCCACCATTAGCTCAGCCATAAACCTGGGAGTCAACCTTGACTTTTTCTTCTTCTTCATCTTGTACATCAAAACATATATCAAGCATTGTAGGGTGATCTCACTTATATCTATAAAATACATACATCTCTCTCTAATCCTATGGCCATTGCCCTAAGTCTAGGCTTTGTATATCTACAATATTCTTAGTCAACAGAATTTCTGATACAAAAATATCAAATATTACATATTCTGAAAAAAGAACCAGGGTAACTTTATAGAGATATCCCTGATGGAAATAGTCTTATTTTTTTTTTAAGCACATGGGAGAGAGACAGAAAGAGTGAGAGAGAGAGAGAGGGACATAAAGGGACTGACAGATAGGAAGGGAGAGATAAGAAGTATCAATTTTTCGTTGCAGCACCTTAGTTGTTCGCTGATTGCTTTCTCATATGTGCCTTGACTGGGGCCCCCAGCTAAGACAGTGACCCCTTGCTCAAGCCAGAGACCTTGGGCTTAAGCCAGCGACCTTGGGCTTGTTCAAGCAAGTAACCTTTGGTCTCAAGCCAGTGACCATGGGATCATGTCTGTGATCCCGTGCTCAAATCAGATGAATCCATGCATAAGCCAGATGGGCCTGCACTTAAGCCAGCGACCTCTGTGTTTCAAACCTAGGTCTTCAGCATCCCAGGTCAACAGTCTATTCACTGTGCCACCGCCTGGTAAAGCCCTAATGGAAATAGTCTAAATTTTTAGTATTAATAACTTTACATATGAGTTTTACCTATATTAATGTGATCCACAGATTAAGATAGTTTTGAGGGGGTTCAGGTAGGTATTTATGAACACTGCCTCAGAAGATGAATTCTAGTAATGAGCTGTGGATGTACTGTGCATAAATGATGACAGAATGCAATAAACTATTCTGACCTTTTGCCTTTTTAACAAAATTGAGAAAACAAACCTCCTAAAACTCTCCACATTAAACTGTGTTGGATTTTCTGAAGCTCAGCAAAAGAGAGCAAAGAAGCTGACATCCCTAAAGGCTTTCTCTAAGTTTCCAATAATGAGTCATTTAGAAGGAACATCTGTTGCATCTAGAAATGGACTAGTGGGAGCAAAAACATTCACTGGAAAATAGAATTCAAATCTATGTCACAAGTAGTTTCACAAATAGTTTCTAAGACTAAAATAAAAAGAAATTAGATTCAGCTCTCATTGTTACCGAACTAATGGTCTGTTGCATTGTGCCAGTTTTACTGTTTTTGTTCTACTATGAGTTCTTATTTTTAAAATTATCCTGAGAGAAACAATTAGAAATGGCATTTGAATGGCCATTCTCATTTGATTACATATCATCCAGAATTCTGTTCTCTAAAGTCAGCCTGTATGTGTATTTGTTTTTCTGAACTGCCGTTAACATTGGCAACTACAAGACCATCATTTAAAAATAGACTTTCAGCGGCATTATTATGTGACAGTAGGTAGTATGCTTTGCAGTCATGCCTAGTCTGAATCTGTCTGCCACTAATGAGCTCCGAGAGTTTAGTTATGTCCCTTCAAGTGAATGGAGTTGCTTCATGTACGAGACGGGAAACAACAACTACCTCGTAGATTTATTGTAATGAATACATGAGTATTTGATGTAAATATTACCAGAGTAGTTCTAAATGTTTTCCCTTCCATCTTCACAAACTCCAGGTCAACTCTAATATAGTCTCCTCATAAATACCCTGGAAGACAGGACAGGGACATTAAGTGTTATTAATGGAAATGTATCTTATAGTGGTCTTTAGACCCCATGGGTAGTCACTATCAAATTTGGTTTTCTGATGAATGGTTTTTCAGAGGGGATCTAGTGTGCTTAATAATCAGCTTAGAAGAAAAAAGTTTATTAACCTTGTACTTGACATTTGATTTTTCCTCAAAACAGTAGATTATTAAGTGCTGATATGTCAGCTATTTATTGATTGACTTCTATGATTTGGGAACTTTTTAAATAATATTTCATTTAAACCTCAAAACACACAGACTTAGTTTGTATTTTTATCACCCCTAATTTAATAGAAAGAAAGCCCAAGATGCAGAGTTGTGCTTATTGAAAGTAAGTGGCAGATACGGTGTTTAAACCCAGGACAATCTGATTCTAATGCAGGGCACTTCACACTTCACCACTCTATCTCCCCAAACTACGCTCCCCTTGAAATGTAGTAAGTGTTTCAAAGCTACAGGATTACTTAGCATACCCTAATTAGCATATTTATATTATAATTTTAAGAATTTTCTCTCCTTTGCTCCCTTTTATGTTCATTTCTAATACTCCCATATTGTCTTTTATTACTTTAAAAATTTGATTTCAACTTGATGTCTAAATTACTCAAATTTTTTCATACTTCTAAATTGTATTTCTCCTTCTGTTCCTTACCCCTTCCTTGCTTCTCTTCTCTTTCCTTTGGTCATTGTAGTCCATTAAATATGTATATTATATATGCCTGTATAACTACGTGTGTGTATATATTATATATATATATATTATAGAAATGTATTAAAGAACTCTAGATGTTTAGTCAAGAAATAATGCTAAGATACAACATGGCTTCCTTCTCAGTTTTACCTGTTACCAGCTCTGGTCATGCATATTCATCTTGTAAAATATGGTCACGCATCTCTGATCTACAGCAGCCTGAACCAACATTTCTTTCATGTCTTCTCTATAGTTGGGGCATGTCTGTTCCAGACTAAGACTCTAAAACCCTTCTAATTTTAGATGTCTACCCTCTAAATAAAAGAAATAATATCTAATAAGTTGACTGGCAGCTTTTTCTATTATCTTCTGCAGAAGTATAATTTATCTAATTTTCTTCTATTTGGGAATATTACCTAGTCATTGAACTAGAATCTTTGGGATTTATTCATGACCACATGAAGAGCTAGGAAATACTCTAGATTACTAGGGAAGGGACAAAGATGGAGAGAACTGAGAATGGAAAAGAATAAAGGGCCAATATATATATGAACTAACTACAATGAAATGAAATGAATTCCAATGAAAATGGGTTCCTATGGACATAGGTGTTCTGGTTTGGGACTAAATTTTTCAGAAAACAAAAATAATAGCCCCTTTAAATATAAACAATTAAGAGAACATTATAAAAACTTCAAAAAATTAAGATATTAATTAAAAGGAATTTTTTCTTGCTTTTTCCCAGGAGAACATCTGCCCAAAGGAATTTACTTGGCTTACTGATTCCAAGACTTCTGGTCCTTTATTTGTGTTTGGTTAGAAATCTCTCATTCATATAAATGTTGCCTATGGGATAATTTCATGAGGTTATGCATCTCTCATTCATATTAATGTTGCCTATGGGATAATTTCATGAGGTTATGCAGAGTAAACAATCACATGTGAGCTTCTTTATGCTGCTGCTTATGTCCTAAAAGTATATGCTAAATAGTAGGTATGCTACAGAAGTATATACCTAAAGGAGTATATTAAATAATATACTAAAGGGTAGTGAAGGATTATGCTATAGTTGGTACCATCAACTTATCCTAAAAATGATGGCAGTCACCTAAATTACTAGAGTAAAATCCTCAAACGCCAAGACATACATACAATAGTGATATGTCCCACATTTCAAAAAACAGTCTTCATTCTCGTATCTTCTGCTACTATTTCAAATACAATGTACATATGACACAGGTCTCAAGTTTTGGAATAGAAAATACTATTAAAGTATACATGGATAAAACAACCAATAAAACAAACTAAAGGGGGGGGGGAAATCAGGATATAGAAAGGCTGGAAATACTAAAATGAAAAAAATATATTAGGAAAATATTACAGTAAAAAAGAGTGTGGCAGTATTAATAGAAAAAAGATACATTTCTATCAATTACTATAATATATCTTTTATGAGATGAAAGTATTAAGTGAGCTAGAGATATTTCATATTTAGAGGTCAGAAAGATTTTTATGTCAGACAAATAGATATGGCCAATATACATCTAAATATATAGTTATGAAATATGGAAAGCAAAAATATTAGAAATACAAGAATAAGTAAACATATATTTATTAGAAATTAGTTGTTAAAAAATAAAAAAAGGGCCTGACCAGGCATTGGTGCAGTAGATAGAGTGTCGGATGGGGATGCAGAGGACCCAGGTTTGAAACCCTGAGGTCACTGGCTTAAGCATGGGCTCATCTGGTTTGAGCACAGCTCACCAGCTTGAACCCAAGGTTACTAGCTTGAGCAAGAGGTCACTCAGTCTGCTGTAGCCTCCTGGTCAAGGCACATATGAGAAAGCAATCAGTGAATGACTAAGATGCTGCAATGAAATATTGATGCTTCTCATCTCTCTCCCTTCCTGTCTGTCTGTCCCTATCTGTCCCTCTCTCTGTCTCTGTCATAATAAATAAAGAAGTAAATAAGTAAATAAATAAATAAATAGAAGGGTATAGCAGATTTAAATAATGCAATTATCAAACTGTGTTACTAAATATATAGAGAACTTGTACCCATGAAATGAGAATATACAGTCATTTGTATATACATGGTAAAAAAAGTCTCACTAAGAAAAGATAGTACATATTAGTCCACTAAATGTAAAAATTATCTTAAAAATAGATGTAATAAGGAGTATTTTATTTTATCATAATGCAATTATATTAAAAATAAAAGTATATTTTATAAAATCTAACCACTTAAAAATTTAATTCTTTCTAAATAAATTTTGGGTTAAAAAGAAAATCAAGAGAAATCAAAATTTACATTACAAGCAAGCACAAATGAGAACATGATTTGAGCATAACCTTGATATCAAACCAGGTAAGAACAGGGGCTTTCACTGCTTATGTGGTCTGATCCTTGTGCACAGCATTAATCACCTAGTAAAGAGCCCCTAAACCCTCAAAAATAAGGTAAGAGCAATACATTGGCACAGAATATATATCCATAGGCTGTTAGATCAGTAACACAGAAGCTATAACTCTGTATTTATTTGAAGATGTTAAGATTATAAAGGCAAAAGATAATAAGAAAGGCCCTGCCAGCTGGCTTGGATGATGAGCATCATCCCGGGCACTGAGGTCACAGGTTGGTCCCAGTCAGGGCGCATACAAAAACCATCAGTGAGTACACAACCGAATGGAACAGCTAAGTGGAACAATGAGTTGATGCTTCTCTCTATCTCTCTCCTTCACTCCCTTCTCCCTTTCTCTCTCAAATCAATAGAAAAATTAAAAACAACAAAAAAATTAAAAATGTTAGTTGTCTAGATTCAAAATCAACATACAAAATTATTATCATTTTCTATACATCCAGAAAAATCCATTTAAGTGGTCAATGGGAAAACATCCCATTATAGTAACAACAAAAAATATATAAAGTTCTTAGAAGAAAACAAATAAGTGCTCAAATCCTACCTGGAAAATCTCTACTACTTTAGTGAAAGACAAAAAGGAAGATTTGTATAAATAGAAAAGCACACCATATTTCACCATGGGAAGATTCAGAACTGTAAAAGTTTACAAACAAATTCAGAATTTAATTCATTTTCAATTTGAATTATAATAGAGGTTTTTCAGGAATTTGATATTTGGGTTCTAAATTTTTTGGTAGGAAAACATGCACAGGAAATTTGATAAGAGTAAAATAGCATCTCCAAATTTCAAAATAAACCATAATGCTAAAGTAATTAAAATAAAGTAGTGTTGGGGCAAGAAAGAGATAAACTGATTAAATATGATGAAGAATACAGGACCCATCCTGTATATATGTGTATGTACATCCTGTTTATACATATACATCTATATATGGCCATATGGATATATATATATATATATATATGGAATATCTATATGGAATACAGAATCCATCCTGTGTATATATAAAAGTTTTAAATATTAGGGTGTCAGCCCAGCCCCAAAATAACTGTGGGAGAGTCGTCTTGTTTTCTGAAGTTTGTTGTTGAGGACCCTCACCTAGGAGGGGGTAAGACCGACCAAGAGTATGAACAGTGTATTTGATAAATGGGTACTTCCAATCATTGAGAAAATCAAAAATTATTTAGGCAATGTGTTATAACAATTGAAAAAAACCTTGCTATTGAAAAAAATTATGAACTCATTTCTGTCACCATACTCTATATATGTTGAAAGTGCAGAATTAAAAAATTGTATGAGAGAGAGAAAGAGAATGCTCAGTTTTATTAGTAATAAGAAAATTGCAATTTAAAATAATGTGATTTTATTTTGATCATCAGTTTAGAAAAACCTGAAAAGCTTGATATATTCAATGTGGGTGTAAGTACAGGAAACAATTAGTTTCACATATTGCTGATTGGAGTTTAAAATATATACAATCTTTTTGGTGGTCAGTTGAGCTGTATATATTGACATTTATATTCATATGCCCTTTGACACAGTAATTTCTTTTTGGACACATATCTGATAAGATTGTTGGGAGATGAGTGTGAAAACATCCTGATAATGCTCACTGAAGCATTGTTTGTGATAGTGAAATGCTAGGAACATCACAGTTGTCACTGATAGACGAATGTAATTAAACCACTGTATAGCCATGCAGTGGCACGGTACGCAGGTAATCGGTGGTCTCCCACTGAAATAATGTATGGATCTTCTCTAAAATAATTTTTAAAAATTGATTCCGCAGGTAGCCTGAGACATATGAACAAGTACAGATTTTAGGGAAATAAAATGATCTTAAATGGAAAAAAAAATCAGTTTACAGAATTACATGTTTAATACAATATTTTTAAAGAAAACAAACGGACTCAAGCTATATATGTGTTCTCTTTCTCTCTCTGAAAGCACAGAGAAGCCTAAAAATACAAATCAAACTGTTAACAGTGGTTAACTTTAGTGTTTGGATTGAGATGAGGAAACATTAAGCAGTATTTTTTTTTTCTCTGCATGATTCTGCTGTGTTTTATTTGTTTCAATAAGACTGCGTTTTTTAGTTATTTATTTTTAAAAATAAAAATAATTTTAGGAAAAGACCCTATTATTTTAGGATTTACTTTTAACATTAAAAAATTCATTCTGGCTGAAGTTATGAGATTTAGGAAGCAGACCAAGCCATGTTTAATTCAAATATATCAATATAAAATACATTTTTTAAACCAAGTACTTTATATGCATGAGAAAGTCAAAGATTCTTCCTTAACTTTTTGACATGTTATTTGTTACTCTAGCTTTCTGTAAAATATTGTTATTTATCAGCCTATTCCATATAGTACTGTGGACAGTTATTGTTCAGAATTCATTTTGGGCCTTGGCCGGTTGGCTCAGTGGTAGAGCGTTGACCTGGCGTGCAGAAGTCCCGGGTTCGATTCCCGGCCAGGGCACACAAGAGAAGCGCCCATCTGCTTCTCCACCCCTCCCCCTCTCCTTCCTCTCTGTCTCTCTCTTCCCCTCCCGCAGCCGAGGCTCCATTGGAGCAAAGATGGCCCGGGCGCTGGGGATGGCTCCTTGGCCTCTGCCTCAGGCGCTAGAGTGGCTCTGGTCGCAACAGAGGGATGCCCGGGAGGGGCAGAGCATCGCCCCCTGGTGGGCAGAATGTCGCTCCCTGGTGGGTGTGCCGGGTGGATCCCCGTTGGGCGCATGCGGGAGTCTGTCTGACTGTTTCTCCCCGTTTCCAGCTTCAGAAAAATACAAAAAAAAAAAAAAAAAAAAAAAAAAAAAAGAATTTTTTTTGTCACATATGAAAAGTGCCCCATGAGAGAATTTAATAGTATGAGCCACGGACCTCAAAATCCACTACAGTTTAGAGCCCAAGAAAAAAAACAGAGAAGACAAAAAAGGTTAAACTCCATGCAAGCATATCTTTTTTTTCCAGCATAAAATATCTAAATTCCTAACTTGGAGGTCAGGAATTAACATCCCCATTTTACAGCTGAAACAAATTTAGAGAACTTCAGTGAATGAAAAATCTGAGTAGGTTATCCTGACAAATAACATGTTAATTTACATTTTCTTGTTGGTGATAAGACTCACCTATGCATCAGGAAACAGGAGAAGAAGTGAAATGCATTGAAGAAGGATGCTTATGCTGAGCTGAAAAAAATTAAGGTCAAATTAAGTGAGTAACAATTCACGTAGTAAGAATTAGGTTATATCAAGAATTTTAGCTGTCAACATGCGATGATAGGAGGGGGACCATCCTTTCTGAAGGTCCTCTTGGGGTTGTCTGTATTGTCATTGTCTCCAGAGGGATCCAGCAAATGAATTAATGGCTCATTGGATGGCATGACATTTTAACCTCCTTTATAAAATAACATTTTATTTTGATAGAAGTGTCAGTATCTGGTGCTCAGCCTGCTGTAGCCTGGTCAGGGATCACCTCATGAAGCAGTTAAAGTAGGTTAGCACTCGTCATCTGCAGTTGAGTAATGATTAAGTGGCAGAATAAGAATTCAAACCTGTGTCTTTAGAATCTTAATTCTGTTCCTTATTGATTCTTATACTACCTAGCCTTTCCTTTCCTTCTATTCCTTTTTTTGAAGTTACCTTAATAATTTTTTCTGCCCACTAACATTCTTTGACATTTTCATGCTTGTTCATAGTTTGTGGTTTTGGCCATAAAATTCCCTTTTCCTGAAAATGTATTTGTCAGTTCTTTTCTCTATCTCAAGATTTTACCTATTTTAAGGACCTTTTGAAATGTTGTTTCCTTCGTAAAGGCTGTCCTGGTATCTTCAGAAAGAATTTAGCGTTTACTCTGTGATTTCACAGCACTTCGCAGAGCTCTAGGTTAAAAAGCACATTTCATAGTAGCTGTATGTATGTCAGTTCCCAACTGAGGATAAGGATGCTTTATAAATGCAAATAATTGCCTTAGATCAGAGATTTTCAACTTGTGCACACTGGTGTGCTACAAGAATTTTTAAAATATGCAATACCTGACTATTTAATTAGGGACACTGACCACTTTTTCCTTAGATTGTCAAATTAAAAAAATGACAACAGCCAACACAATAGCCACCTGGTGTGAATGAATCAAAATTATATCTATTTTTTTTTGAGGGGGGAGATCAACAAAATATATAACATATTTTTTGATGTGCTGCAGAATTTCAGTAATTAGTTTATGTTTTCCATGAGATTAAAAAGGTTGAAAATCACTGCCTTAGACCACAAATTCTGACTTAAAAAAAAGCTTTTGGAGTCCAACAGGCTATGCTTTAATCAGATCACATCAATTCTTCATTCAGACAAATGCATTTTAGCTTGGACAATCATTTATTCATGTCTTCAGAGTGGAGCTTAGACTTGGTTATATGCAGACTATTCAATAATTTTGGTTTAATTTTATTTTTAATGTGGGGGCTTTTTACATAGGGGTCTCAGATGGGAACCTAGTTTGTGGACCCAACCAGGGGTTCAGGTACAGGCCGGTCCACTGTGTCTGAATGGCTGACTGCATGGAATAACCAGCAATTGTCTTTTGGGAGGTGATCTAAAAGCTTTGTTGTAAGGAGCTCACCATAATGAAGGAATGGCTGAGAAATGAAATCCTGTTGTGAATACAACGGGGTATTCTGAATTTAGCACGAGTGTGACTTCTGGCCCAACGTTACTGGCATCAATTAAGTAGTCAGTGAATTCAAACCACAACCATTGTTTCCCCATACTACAGGTGACCTTTGAACACCAAGGAGGAAAGGGGGAGTAGGGACCACAATTACCCAAGTGGTCCCAAATCTGCATATAACTTAGGTTGTCCCCCCCCATATGTGCTGATTCCCAACCTCCAGCTGACTCTTGAGTAACTCAGGTTGGAACTATGTGTGTCAATTGAACAAAATCTGCATATAAGTGGATCTGCACGGTTCAAACCCATGCTGTTCAAGGGACCCTGCAATTTTCTAAGCATGTCAGCTATTCCCAGGTGATACTTGGTCCGTAGCTCCTCTTTTTCTTACATCCATTTTCCTAGATAAATAATCTCTCCACATGATCACTGAGTCAAGGACTGCTGGTTAGCTATCTGACATTCTTCACCCCTTCCTTCTTCCTGCTAAAATCCTGATTTTGTTCAGGTATCTATTACTGCACCATGTATTCTGAATGATTAAAAAGAACCAAACACAATCCCTGGTACCAAGTGTGGATAATTAGCCTAAAGCAGTCAGATTGTGACATTCTCTTGGCAACTATTTTTTTTATATATATATATTTTTCTGAAGCTGGAAACGGGGAGAGACAGTCAGACAGACTCCCGCATGCGCCCAACCGGGATCCACCCAGCACGCCCACCAGGGGCAACGCTCTGCCCACCAGGGGGCGATGCTCTGCCCCTCCGGGGCGTCGCTCTGCTGTGACCAGAGCCACTCTAGCACCTGGGGCAGAGGCCAAGGAGCCATCCCCAGCGTCCGGGCCATTTTTGCTCCAATGGAGCCTTGGCTGCGGGAGGGGAAGAGAGAGAGAGGAAGGAGGGGGCGGTGGAGAAGCAAATGGGCGCTTCTCCTATGTGCCCTGGCCAGGAATCGAACCCGGGTCCCCCGCACGCCAGGCCGACGCTCTACCACTGAGCCAACCGGCCAGGGCCTCTCTTGGCAACTATGGCTGAGGCAGAAGTGGGCTTTGACTTTAGTTGCTCAATCAGACTTATATTCCATTCTTGGGCAGTACTTTTGTCTCTCCATCTGAATGTGAACAAGAGACTATGTTGCTGCTGGCAGCCAACTTGTAACCAAAATATTATAAAAAGGATACTTAGGATAAAGAAAACTAGCCAGCAGAGCAGAAACATGGAGAAACCTGGGTCCCTGATGTCTTATCTTGAACCACTGAATCAAATTACTCTGTGGTTAACTACTGTATTTCTTATTATGTGAAATAATAAAGTTTTTTATTTCTTGCTGAGTCATGGCTTCTGTTACTGCAATCGAAACTAGACCAACTGATGTATTACAGGAACAGCTAATTATGAAGATAGAACAGAAAGTTTTGTGTTTTACTCAAACAAAACTTAAAGTCAACCTGACTCACTTAGCGCTTTTCATAATTGTTATCACACCACATAATAACTGGGTTATAAATGATAGGCAACGAACAAAAATGACTAACTTTTCAGAGAGACAGTGGGAGAAAAAAATAAAAGCATACCTTGTTCAGTATTACGGAAAGAAAGCTTGTACTCTGCATACTTCTAAGAAAAGGAGCTACTTAGAAATTTGTGATCAATAATCGGCTCCCGATTGGAAAACCCAGGCACTGTCCTGGACACTTCTGCACAGCTGGAATCCAGCCGTCACTGAGTGGTAGACATGGAATCACTCAGAACTGGTTCTGTTGGCGCCTGCGCTGGAGCTGGCCAGTTCTGAGTCGAGAGAGCGGATGGAGTCCGCGTCTTTCCTACTCAGCTTCATCCAAATTCCTCACCTGGGTTCCCCAAATTCCTCAAATTAGTCCTCTTAGTTTTTTAATCTTCCCCAATGCTCAACAACTACTGTGTCCCAGGGAGCTGGTTGTAGAGGAATTCAGCCACATGCAGTGTCAGAACCCGACCTTCTATACAAACTCGTCAGCTCTGGTGTTAAGGTTCGGTTTAAAAGCCTAGCTAGTTCTACTTCTCATCACGGTCAATTTATTTCAGATGTCCCGTCGCTGTTCTTTGCCAATGCCCCCTGGTGGGAGCAATCCCAAAAAACACATCAGGTCACCTTAAATTCTTGTCTTCCTAACAGCATGGGGGCTGTGATTCCTTGTCTCCCAGAAGTCCTTTGGATTCCTAGGGGACTCAGATCATAACCTGATCAAGTCACAAAGGTTTTGTTTTACAGAAATCTAAGGGTTTTTACTATCCTATACTAAAACAAATAAGTTTGCTCAGGTGATCTTCACTTGATAATTTAAAAAATTCACATAAAAATGACATATCCAAATTATATATATACATGTAAATATGCATGTAAAATCAGATCATTACACAAATGCTACATATTTTTAATGGCCTTGTAGAATTCCATCTATAATAATATCATAATTTATTTAATCTTCCAATATTAAAATTTTATAGATTGTTTCTACATTTTTGTCTCACTAATATCTCCTTGCAGAAACACCAGATACAAAAGTTAAAATGTTCCTGTAACTTTTAAAAATTTTAATGAAATTTACTGGGGTAACATTGGTTAATAACATTTATACGTTTGAGGTGTATAACTCTATAATCCACCATCTGGACTTTGCATGGTGGACTCACCACCTCTTTCCATCACAATATATGTGATGCCTTTCAAACTGAAAAACTAAACTCGTGGAAATTCAGGATCACTGTAAAATAATTTGGGGACTACCTCCCCCATCAACTTCCTCAGTCTTTAGCATCTCCTCATTGCATTCCCCAAGGGGACGCTTAACTCAGCCCTGCTCCGTTTCTGCCAAGTAGTCACTGGAGCACTTCCGAGAGCCTAGGACAATCACTGTGCTTTCTCCCTCAGCCTCTCCTAGAATCAATGGCTTGTACCAGCTCTGCTCTCTGGTGAAGAAGAAAGAGGTGAAAACATCGTGGTTTTAGTGTTCAGAGTAGGGAGGGGTTTATGGGAAGGATGAAGAGCTGTGCTGGGGCCAGGTAGTTGAAAACTTAGGAAAAACTCTGAAGAGCACAGAGCCCACACTTTTCCTAGGTACCTTATAGCCATGACATTCTGCATTATCTCCTCTTTCTGACCCAGATCAATGTTCCAGCGATAGCTGAGCTGCAGGTTTCATGTATTTTATCTTCTATTTTTTTGCAAGCATCTGAGCTCCTCGATTTGACGATCTGCATTGACTTCTGACTGTTCTTCCTTCTAACCTTTCTTGGATCTCCTGGAGACCCGGGGCCTCTCTCCTGCACCCAGCTCTCTTGGTAGTGAAGAGACGGTGCTGCTCAGTCATTTACTCAGTGATTCATATTCATAGAACAGCGTAAAGACAATTTTCTTAATTACAGTGCTGGATGCTGCGATGCGTCTCCCAATTTTCTATGTGTGGTTTCATCTGTGAACCAGGCACTCTGCTTGAATTCAGCACTTTTAATCGCTGAAGAATTTTTTTCCAGGAGAGGAAATATGCAAAGAAGGAAATCAATTTTCAGGATTCCATTTAAAGAATGATTACCTGACTCTGGTCTTATTGCATTCAGGGGGCCTGACTGAGCTGCTGCCTCAATGTGATTTGTATGCACATACCAAAATGAAACTCCTGGTTTGCATTCTTCATTTGCTAATGAAAGTTCTGTTTTGTATTTACCCACAGGTGAAGATTTAGACTCTCTTCTAAGACCTGTGAAAAGAGGGAATGAGTTATTTGATGGTTTCCAAAACATAGGGAGAGAAATGTGGCAGCCTTTCACCGTAAAAGTGAATTTGTGTACTCACAGTTAACAGCTGAGGCCTGCGGAGAAAGTGGAGTGGAGTCGACTCCGTGGCCTCTCTCTACTGTACCGCACTGGGAAAATTCAGCTAGTCTAGCTGGTTGGGCTGAATGCGTTGTGAGCTCAGGCAGGTCTGTACGATTTCAAAAGACCATCTCAAAGGAGAATCAATACCATTGAATACATTTCCTTTTAGCTTTTTCATTTTCTTCTTATTCTTCTTCTTCTTTTTTTTTTTTTTTGCACAAGATGGTGACTATAAAATGCCATTGTCTTTTTTTTTAATTTTATTTTTTAATTACATTTAACATTGAATATTATTTGAACAGCTAAATCTCTCTGTTTGATTTCAAAAGTCCCCTTTTGAAGCTTTCAGTTTTTTCAAACTAAGCAAATGTTTTTCTTTTTAGTTATTTGTAGTCTAATGACAGCCCACTGTGTTCCATTCTGGCTCTGCCCCTCACTCAGCCCATCTGAATGCTTGAGGCTACTGAAGACTGAGAGCGAGTCTGAAGCCATGGATGACCATGTCTGATGTTGGTATTAGTGCGTCTTGCTTGGGGAGGGTTAAACTCAGATTTGAAATATGTTCAGGATCCCTTGAGTGAGTTTTTCAAGTCCCAGAAAGAAGAATAAATTGGCATGTCTGCTCTGTTGGTCAAACTTAATCTGTTTTCAATATAACTGTAATTTTCATGAAACCTAAACTGGGATTCCATCTGCTGCTCTAATGGCCCAGTGTCCTTCATTGTCTACCCACGGGGGTTGATTTGGATTAAAGGGGAAACGTCTTGTGATGAGTGTCTGAGAGCAGAGATGAGGGAGGCAGGGTGTTGAGCAGATAAAATATATTATGCTCACTTTGTTAGAGATGGCGCTGCCCACATGGAAGCCCATCGCCCAGGTGACATTAATGTGTGTTGGGAGCAGGCTGTGGGCAGGCAGGATCCTTGTAGCCTGGGGCTTAGTTTTAGGATTAAGCCTTTCCCACCCTTTTTGATGTGGGACGGTACAATCCCATCAGGCCTCAGAGAAGTGACTTTGTATTAGAGACTTCCCCTATTTTGTATATTGGATTAAAGGTTTTGATTTCTACACTATAAAGTGGGGGCAGAATGGGAGCTTGCTCTCTTAGTTCCTGAGATTAGCATTAGAGAGGAGAGCAGATGTTGGGCAGATAAAATGTATTATGCTCACTTTGTTAAAGATGGCGCTGCCCACGTGGAGGCTGTTGCCCAGGTGATATTAATGTGTGTTGGGGGCTGGCTGTGGGCAGGCAGAATCATTGTAGCCTGGGGCTTGGTTTTGGGATTAAACCTTTCCCACCCTTTTTGATGTGGGGTGGTACAATCCAATTATGCCTCAGAGAAGTGACTGTATCAGAGACTTCCCTATTTTGTATATTGGATCAAAGGTTTTGAATCTACACTATAAAATGGGGGCAGAACGGGAGTTTGCGCTCTTGGTTCCTGAGATTAGCATTAGAGAGCAGAGAGCAGAGAAAGGTCACGTGGAGGAGGCCAGGAGAAGCAGCCAAGATGGTGGAGTGCTGAGTGAGAAGAGAGTTTGTGTAGAATTTGTGCAGGGAGAAGGAAGGAGATGGGGAACAGAGGTGAATAAGTCTGGTGAGCTAGAAACCTTTGATTCTAGGAAACTTGGACAAGTCAGTAGCTTTGTGAGCACTGAATGTGAGTGGATTTTGGAGCCCAGTGTGTGTTTTTTGCTTGCCCACCAGGTACAAGGTAGGATTAAAGACTATGGCCCACCAGTTTTGGCTCTGTTGTTTCTTTACTGACTGTCCAAATCCAATGCGAACCTGCATGGGCCAGGCGGCTGCTTTGATGGTGGCCGTGGCTTCTGGCTTTACAGCAAAGAAAGGCCATGTGGAAGAGGCCAGGAGAAGCAGTCAAGATGGCGGAGTGTTGAGTGAGAAGCCAGTTTGTGCAGAGTTTGTGCATGGAGAAGGAAGGAGATGGGGAACAGAGGTGAATAAGTCTGGTGAGCTAGAAACCTTTGATTCTAGGAAACTCGGATAAGTCAGTAGCTTTGTGAGCACTGATTGTGAGTGGGTTTTGGAGCCCAGTGTGTGTTTTTACTTGCCCGCCGGGTGAAAACTAGAATTAAAGATGATGGCCCATCAGTTTTTAGCTCTGTTGTTCCTTTACCGACTGTCCGAATCCAGTGGAACCTGCATGGGCCAGGCGGCTGTGATAGTGGCCATGGCTACTGGCTTTACACAGGGGACATGTAGTGGTTTTCCTTAGCCTCAAACTCAGGCTGGATATGATCTCTGGCAGGAGAACGTTTGCAGGTGGAAGCTGAGAGCCTTTTTCTGTAGGAGTCATGCAGGATACAGAGCATAAGCAGTGGTGTACAGAACCAAGGTTATTATAAAAGGTGATATCAAGGAGGGGAGAGAGGTGTGTTATAAGGTATCAAAAGTTACAGAATTAATATTAATATTTTAGGAAGCTTAAAGAATATTTTATTAATTTGGGCTAGGCATGCAGAGAGATTTTGAAAATGATATTTGTACTTGTGTGATTAGCATCAAAACCAGGATGGCCGATGGCATTGTATTGTAAATGCAGAGGGGAAGGAGAGTTGGATTCTCTGACCTCCCCCCACACCTGTGAGGAAGTGAGTGAATAGCTACCCAGGTGCAGAAAGAGAAAAGATTAAGTTAAACCTTTTATTATGTTGATGGGCCATTTACAGGCATTTGTCCCCATGGAAACTACCCCTCCCCTCCTGAAAGCATGTAGTTAATGTATATATATCTCTGAACAAAGGAATGGCAGGTGAACACTAGAAAATATAGGAATATCTTTTAATATGTAGAATGACATTTTTACTATTGTGTTACCTTGTAAGTTTTAATGTGTAGAAATATTTTTTATGAATCCTATAGACAAATGTTATAAACTTGCTAATAAATTGTGTCCCATCCCCCCTTCACCCTTTTCCCAAACCTGTATAGGTGAAAACAAAGGTTATAAGCTTATGCCGTGATGTCAGGCTTTTTCCCCACCCATGTATAATTAAGGGTATATAACCAGCCCCTAGAATATTAATCAGACACACGATTTGGGACTGCTGCCCCGTGTAAGATATATGCGGCCAGCATATTTAATACATTTCCTCCTTTAATAAAACTCTCCAAATCTCATCTGGACTTGGTGTCTCTAAAAAACCTGTGGAATTATGGATTGGGTACTTTACAACAGGTGCATTTTAAATGAAGCAAGAAAAGAAGTGCAGCTGTCTTTGGCAATGCAAAAGTTTTGCACATTTTGAAGTCCAATGAAATGGTCCTTGGACAAAGCTACATTATCGTGGTGAGAACTGGCAGCCACGGCAGAGAGGAGGTGTTATCCTCTGGTGATTTTTCACCAGTGAAGGGGCAGAGGTTGAAGAACAAGACAAGACAGGTCCTGGGCACTGTAATACACCTCCACATCTGCAAGAAGTAAGTGAAGTGGAGGCTGAGGCAGTCTGGCTAGAGAGGTGGGTTGACTAGCCAGTGAAATTGCGTGCTAACATCCATGTGACTTCATTTGGATCTGCAGATTTTAATTCACTTGGAAACATTGCACTCTTGCCATAGGGCACTTTGAGTTAATGTCAGATTATTGGCGGAGAAAATTTTGCTGTACTTCTATTATTTCAGAATATTTGCCTCTGATGTCTTCTTCTAAAATCTGATGAGGATGACTTTTCTATTCTTTTGGTTGTAGCAAAAATAGGAGACTGCAAAAATGTCTTCCTAGAGGTGACACAAAAAATATTGAAGAGTTTTTATTTTATACACCCATAATTAGAATTGTGACATCAGAAAAGCTAGATAGAGAATATTTTAATTTTAGTATACATGTAATTTTGGTTTTATAATTTAGGGTGGTTTTAACTTTGAATGATATATGTGTGGGGGAAACTCTACACTTTAGTGCTCAGTGTTGCCAAAGGTTATGATCTGACCCTATAGTCTGAGGTTTAACTATGCTGTGTTAGGTCTCCATTTTTGCTTACGTGGCTAGGGCCCTTGGGCACATTGCACCATGACGTGAGCTTATACACAGGGCTTCAAAGTCAGATTGTCTGGATGTGAATGATAGTTACCGTATTTCTCCATGTGTAAGATGCACCCTTTTTCAAAATTATTGGGATCTAAAAACTGGTAGCATCTTATACAGCAGTTGTAGTTTTATTTTTTTATAAGTTTTGACACTGATAAGGAATTATATGAATTCTATGATGAATAAAATTTGAGTTCAGTAACTTTATGTAATACACTTTTTTTTTCAAATTTTGGGCCAAAAATGAAGGTGTGTCTTATACATGGGGATATATGGTAACTCTGTAAACTGTGTGTCCTTAAGAAATGTACCCAGATCTGTGAGTCACAGTTTTCTCATTTGCAAATGCAGGATAATAATAAGACTCCATAGGCTGGTATTGGAGATCAAATGAGACAATCCCTACAAAGCTAAGAAAAGTGTCTGGCACATGATTGTCCTCAATTCTTTCTACAGTGAAGTTGCTTCCTTTATAAAAGAGAATACCTACATAGTACACATCTCATGAAAATATTGTGAGAATTACATGAGATAATGTATGTAAAACACTTGGCACAGTGCCTAGGATATACTAGTCAAGAAATGTTTTTGATTCTTGTGCACATTCTCAATACAGGGAATCCTCATTTTGTTAATATGTCTATAGATGGCAAAGAAATATTTTCATAAAGTTCTGGTTTGGAGAAAGGAGATGATCTAATTCATGAAAACTTGTCGGTAAAATGCAATGAGTATCAATGAGTTTTCATTCCAGAGCCATCTGTAAAGCCTTCGTGGCTCTTGATCCAATTTCTCTTTCCCTGAACTAAGGACCATTTTCCCTATTGTGCACACCCTGCCTTATCTGACCAGCTGCGGAAATCTCCCAGAAGATCAGGAGATCATTTACAGCCAGGTATATAGAAAGCAATGGAGAAGTGACTGCTCGTATTTGCAAATGTTCATTGTAACAGTGACGACTATGATGATGATGACCTACTTTGTGCCAGGTACTTTACATATATTATCTCTACTCTTTGCAGCAATCCTGTGCAAAGATATTGTAACTTGCATTTTGTTAATGAAGAAACAGCTCAGTATATTGCCAAGGACACCTGGGTAATAAACAGGAAAAGTTTAAATCCAAGTTTGACTCTAATTCTTCTTTAGATTGAATGTTTGTGTTTCCTTCAAATTTATATGTTGAAATCCCAAGCCCTAAGGTTATGGTTTTAGAAGGGGAATCTTTTGGGAGATAATTAGGTCATGAGGGTGGAGCCCTCATGAATAGAGTCAGTGCCTTTATAAAAGGAGTCCCAAAGAGAGCCTTCCTTCTTTCTGCCATGTGAGAATACAGAAAGAAGACTGCTGTCTACAAACCAAGGAGCAGGTTCTCATCAGACACTGAATCTGTTGGTGCTTTGATTTTGGATTTGCCAGCCCCTAGGCCTGTGAGAAATAAATTTCTATTGTTTATAAGCCACCCAGCCTATGGTAACTTTTTTCATAACAGCCCAAAGAGACTAAGACAAAGGCCTAGGCTCTTGCATCTGTGCACTCTGTGTCTCTCTTATGTCTGTAGTTGGTCATGGTCTCCATTAAATGCTGGTGTCAGTCAGGATATGTGAGGTGAAGCTACAGTTCCAAACTACCTAATGTCTCACTTGCTTACCATAACAAAGGTCATTGTTGTTCTTGAATAGTTCACTGCAAGTCTGGGTGACTCTCTAGTTGGACAGGTCAGTGTACTAAGCTTTTTGATTTGTGTCACTTGTCATAAAATATGTTATCATTTTACCAGTAGAATTGTGCATTGTATCTTAAATACTTCAACCTAGAAGTTTAGCCACAAAGAGTCACATGCCACCATCCAAGTGCAGAGAAGCAGAGATATGTAGTATTCCTGTGTCCATGATGGAGAAGAGAACTAGAAATGTTGAAGGTTTACACAGTTCTCAAATATCTTTATGAGACAAGGCAGCTCCAATTCGTTGGAGCGCTTACAAACTTCTCATGGTAACTGTGTTTATTACTAATGTCACAGTGCCAGATACTTGGTATCCATTTCTCATGTATATTTACCTAAATCTTTGGTTTGATTGTTTTATAGATGCTCAGGAAAATTACACAGCTACTCCAATGTTATATAGAAAATAAGTGTAGAACTAAGACTTCAACTAGATCTGTTTTATTTTACACTTGACCTTAGCCAAAAGGCTGAGAAACAATAGATCTGCTTTACTCTAAGGTCTCAAACTCTTTTAGAGAAAGTTTCCATTTTATCGTTTCATATTCACCCAGACTGGGCTCATCAATTTCTGTAACAACTGATGAACACTGAAGTTATCTTCCCATTGAATTGATTTCTTTCTCCCATTGACTGGAATTCTGAAAGACTGAAGTACTTAATTCCTCACACATTCTTCTTTTGGAGAAGCATATTAGAGGTGAAGGTTGTTTTCCATCATCAGAATGGCAAAAACATTTCTCCCCTTAAACACTTTTTGTAAGACACAACATATAAAATATCCTGGGGGAAAAAAAAGACACAATTCTTTTTACTTATTCTATTACAAACTGCATGTTTGGTTTATTCACTACTGGTGATCCCAAATACTGAAATCTATTCTGCTACTTGGACCAGATTTGGGTATGGTAATGCAACACACACAAAAACACACACACACACACTCACAAACATCTTAACATTTCTGGAACAATGTTTTATTCTTAGTTTGTTAATCAAATTTTTTAATGATTGATTTGAGAGAGAGAGAGAGAGAGAGAGGAAGGGAAAGAGAGAGGCATTCATTTGCCATTCCACTCAGTTTTACTTCCAATAGTTGCTTCCCATTATGTGCCTATGTGCTCTGACTGGGGATTGAACCTGAAATCTTGGCATTTTTTGACAATGTGCTAACCAACTGAACTAACTGGCCAGAGCCAGTTAATCAAAGTTTTAAAACCAGTAACCAAGGGGGTTTTCTCTTTCTAATAAAAACTTTTTATTTGAAATATTTAAAACACTGGTGATTAAGTTCTTTAAACATGTACCTGCCTTGCTCTGGGAAACAGCTGGGACAACACATGTGTCTCCTCAACCTATCCCTAAAAAGACACTGAAATTTTTCTTTATCTGAATAGTAATTGTGAGATTGGTTGGCAATGGGGGAAGGTCACATGAGGAACCAGGTCCGGGACTTTGGGGGAACCACCCACACCCATGTGTGCCAAAAGAAACTTCCCAGAAGCCTTTTGAAAAAAAATGGCCGTCTGTCAGAAAATGAAATTTTGCCACATCATATCAACTCGCCATCATCCTACCGACCCTATCAATTACCACCCCCCGCGGAAGAATCTGCGCAACTTCTCTGGCCCCTTTTCACAGACCAGAGAACCTTGTCTAGGATGTGCTGTACTAAATAAAGCTTTTGCTATTCCACACTTTGTGGCTATGCCCTTTTTTCTTCCTCAGCAGGGAAAATACCTTCCATTTGGTGCCAAAACCCAGGAGGAACTTGAAGCCCGCTGAGGCTGCTCCTCTCCTCTTCCCTTCCAAGAAAGAACCAGGACCTGCGACCTCCCACCCACTTCAGCATGTGGTGCTGTAAGTCCCCTGCCTCCAGCCTCCCCTCAGTTCTTTACTCCAAGACTCCCTGTCTGTAATAGCAGCTGCATCAGGGACCTCTTATTTGTTCCAAGTGCATGTGTGCCCGTGAAGATGTCCCAGACGCTCCCACTCTACCTACCTGTCCGGTGGTCAGAGTTTGAGTTGTGGGATGCCAATTCTCATCTCTGACCACTCTGAGGCTGAGGGCAACCCTGGGAGCACAGGAATCTAAACCTGACTCAAAAACACTCCTGGAGTGCCTTATCTGGAATCTCTCCCTCCCTAAAGAAGAAGAAACTGATCTTCTTCTCCACCGTGGCTGGGCCACTATACCCACTGGATAATCAAACCAGGTGGACTCCTGAAGGTACTTTCGATTTTAACACCCTCAACAATTTAACTATTGCCAAAGAACTGGCAAATGGTTGGAGATACCCTACATTCAGGGCTTCTAGTATTTGCACTCCCGTCTTAATCTCTGTGCCGCCTGTTCTATGGCACAGGCCCTTTTTGGCCAGAGAAACCTCAGCTAAACCTTCCACTCCTGATTTTTCCTCCTTCGCCAACCCCCAACTCTTTCTTCCTCCTGCCTGACCCCCTCTCTCGGGACTCCTCTCTGGTCCCTCTGTGGACCTCTGCTGCCCGAGTCTCTTCCCTTCAGGAAGCCCTCTCCCCTGCCAGCCAGGGGCCCCTCCCTTCTCCGCTGTGTTCATAAGCCCCTCTCCTGTCAGGCCACCCTTTGCTGGCCATTGGCCCTCATGCGGGTTTGCAGGGCTCCTGACCCCATGGCCCAACCCCGGTCTTCTTGCAGGAAGGTCTGGCCCTGCCCTGCCTCTGGCTCCAGCATTTCTGGCCGGATCTGGGTGCCAGGCTTTCTAGGAGCCCGACCCCCCCTCCTTATTCTCAACTCCCAAACCCCTATTCGAGACCTGTTAACATGGCATTTAAAGTTTTTAATGGTTGCAGCTAGTAGAAAAAGGCTGAGGCTGCTTGCCAGACCTGTTATGCAGCAGAAGGTGACACTCCAAACCCAGGCTCTTGTGGCAGCTGTGAGGCCGGCAGAGCAACAGGGTCAAGGCATAAAAAGTGCCTAACCCAAGTCTGGACCGCAAAGAGAAATGCCACCAGGAGCTTGCTTTAAATGTGGCAAAGAGGGTCACTGGTCCTGGCAGTGCCCCTGCCCAAGGCTGCCCACTAAGCCATGCCCTAACTGCAAGCAGCCCAGTCACTGGTGGAGTGGTTGCCCCATTTGGATAACAGGCTCTTCCTCAGCGCCTCTACGTGGAGGACAAGCCACCCAAATAGGAGGCCAAGCCAGCCAGGTGGGCCCATCACTCAAACTCCTAGGCCTCATGGACAACTGACGCGATCCAGACTCGAAGACCCCCATCACCCTCACCAAGCCCAGGGTCATACTGAAGGTAGCGAGACTGCTGGCAGTTGGAACCACTGGGCCCTACCTGTCTTCTGTTCACCAAAAGGTTAGACCCTGCAGATCCTCCTATTGCTCCTATCCCTTCTTCCAGGAACCTGCATCCAGAGGTCACATCTGAGAGGTTTCTCGAATCACGGTCAAACAGATGCTCCTATACCCATATATACAAGTCCCTTCAGAGCCACCACCTTCTGACCTCCCTTACCCATAATGCACCTAACCAGCTTGAAGTAGCCAGACAAATAGTGGTGTCCCTATCTAACGTAAAAAGTCGGAATGTGAGGTCGGTTGGCAATGGGGGAAGGTCATGTGAAGAACCAGATCTGGGACTTTGGCTGGAACCGCCCACACCCATGCCCGCCAAAAGAAACTTCCCAGAAACACTTTGGAAAAGAATGACCATCTGTCAGCCAATGAAATTTCACCACATCATATCAACTCGCCATCATCCTACCGACCCTATAAATTACTCCCCCCACCCCAAGAATCCACACGACTTCTCTGGCCCCCTTTCACGGACAGAGAACCTCATCCAGGATGCGCTATACTAAATAAAGCTTTTGTTATTCCACATTTCGTGGCTACACCTTTCTTCCTCGGCAGGGAAAATACCTTATAGAAATCACAATGTGCAAGTGGGTGAGGAAGTCAGAATCTCACATTGGTCAGGTCTGTGTTTGAGTTTCTGAAGTCTCCTTTCTAGGATTGGGGTCACTTGACCTCATCTTGAAGACCCAGTCCCAATCTGGGCTCCCAAATAAGTTGTGACATCAGTTGTCTCTATGTAAGCATGTACCTGTTACTGCTATGCACAGCATCAAGATCACCCATAATTTAGTGTGACTGATTATTTATGTTGATGTCTGCCTACTTAGATCTCTGAACATTACTAAATTCTTTCAGGTGCTCTAATTGCCTTTTAAATCAACAAACAACTCTAGATTGGACTTCCTATTATATAATATAAGTATTATATTTTTTACTCTACTAGTTATTTTTGGTACATCGTAGATGGTCATTACGCATCTGTTGCTTGAATTATGTGGATGCCATTTCCCCCGACGGTCTGGACGCCATCTCTGTGTCTGTAGGAAAACGGGCCCTCACGCCAATTCCTTCCTCAGTGCTTGCGTCACAGAGGCAGTGGTTTTGGAGCCGGATCCCAATTTCTCTGTGTCTTCTAAGTGTCACTCTATTTGACTATATAATGTCAGTCATAAAACATGGCACTATTAATTTTATAAAAATCCCAAACATATGTAACTAACATAAGTTAAAGGACAGAAATCCATATTAATTATGTCCATCACTTCTTCTAATCAGCAAGCATAAGGACAGTATGATGTATATACATGATGTGAGGAAACTTAGCAAATACTCATTTTGAAAAAAGCTGTAGTTCACCATTTGCCTATAAAATCAGTATTTCTATATCCGTCATATCTTGGTGTTAAGAATATATTCAGTGTCCAAGCAAAAGCAATGATTCTTTTAGCTGTTTCACATACTTCTGCTGGTCAATTACACTCTTCACAGAGAAAAAGGACTGTTTTGTGAGTGAAATAATAGTCTTTATATTAAATATTGAATATTAAATTTTGAAATAACTTTTTCCGCCATTAGATCCAAGACAGAATATGCTACTTGGAAGAGTTATTTTCATTGATTCTTGTGGGGGTTTTTTTGTTTTTTTTTTTAAATTTTTCTTCCTTTCCTCTGACTGTTGGGGTAATGTCTTAAGATATTTCTATATACCTCTGTCCAATTACAGCTACCAGGACTAAGAAACTAAACAAACAAACAAATATTCTAATTGTTGCTATTGTTACTTTTGTTTCAGGTTTTTTTTTTTTTCAGCTCAAAATTTAATCTTCCTTAGAACTTGGAAGTTGCCACTACTATGTCATCTGCCATAATAGCTGAAGACACAAGACATGTGACCTCCAAGGTCTGGACTTTGGGGTCAAAGTCAAATACTATTTCAGTCATCAATGTGAAGTTTCTCTGAAGATAAGTTGGCAAAGGCAGAGTCATTAGAAACTCCTTGGAGACAATAAGTGTCATTTTATAACACTCAACAATAACCAAAGTCATGCTGGAGATACATGATATACGTTATGTTTAGGAATAGTTATGTGGATGAAGTGAAGAAAGAAAATTGTTTATAGTCACACTAGGCTCCCTGTTATTTTACACTTCTGTAAATTCTGTGGTGTGTGTGTGTGTGTGTGTGTATTTGTGGTGAGGTTGTAGCTTTTCTGGCTTATACTGCTGTACAACAAAATAAGAAGCTAACTGATTCAAGTGAGAGCCATTCAAAAAGCTCTTGAAAAAAAAGGCCGTGCTACACTTGAATGATGGTTTGAGAGTTATGAATTTTGTTGTAATTCTGGAAAGAGGGTTTGCCTAATTTTTCTAATTGACTATTTAAAAAAAATCTTAATGTCAAAATAAACTGGGGGCCTAGCAGGGAAGCATTCTATAACAAACTACTTTACCCCTCAAGTTCCATGACAAACATTTGTTATTTTTTTTAGTGAACATTATTTTGTAATAATTTAGATTTAGAGACAGGTTCAAAGATAGTACTGTTATTTTGATTACTTTCTACTTATTCTAAACCAGAAACAAGTTACGCAAACTAGTATTTGTCTTAGCCCATTTGGGTGGCTATAACAGAATACCATAGACTCTGTGGCTTATAAACAAGAGAAATTTATTTCTCACAGTCTTGAAGTCTGAAGTCTAAGATCCAGATTTGGTAACTAGTGTATGGAAGGTGATGTTCTTGCTTTCTTCTAACATGGCAGAAGGAGTGAGTGAGCTTCTGGTTTTTTTGTTTTGTTTTTAAGGAAATTAATCTCATTTTAAGAGCTTTTGTTCTAGGGTCTTGTCACCTCCCAAAGTCCCCACCCACAAACGCCATGGGGTTAGTATTTCAATGTATGAATTGCAAGGGGACACAAGCATTCAGTTCATAATAGCATTATAATTTAAAAAATTATTTATTGATATTTGCCAGAGAGAAAGGGAGAAAGAGAAAAAGAGAGAGAGAAAGAGAGAGAGAGGGACAGACAGACAGAAACATTGATTGCTCTGTTCCTATATGTTTCCTGAACCAGCAACCTCTGCACTTCCGAACCAATGGAGCTATCCAGCCAGGGACAGTGCTATGATTTTCATGGCTGATATTTTCAGAAAAAGTTCTTAGCTTGAAACTAAAACATAACCTAACTAAATTCCCTTTGTGAATGAGCACTGCCTGCCTTTAGATTGTTATTCTGCTCTTGATATTCTGTTGTAAACAAGGTAATTTTTCATAGCTTTTATCATACTCTTCTGTCCCTACCTCGTCTTATCCTTTATCATCTACTGAGGCATTTTTAGAATGCCTCCCTTTCTGTCTACTTTGTCCTGTAACTTCTCTGCTCTTTCATATCTTCCTACTATTTAACATTCAGCTCATACCAGACTGCCTCTTCACGGTCTCCCCTGGCTGGCTTAGCCTGGAGTGATTTCTCTCTCTTCTGAACTTTCTTGGCAATTATTGTCTGTGTTAATAATTAGAGAATTCCTATTCAGTGGGTTGCCTTTTCATTTTATTGATGGTTTCCTTGGCTATGCAAAAAAATTTTTAGTTTGATGTGGGCTCATTTGTTTATTTCATTTATTTTTTGCCTAAGGAGATATATCAGAAAAAAATATAGCTATGATAAATGTCCCAAATTTTATTGCTTATGTTTTCTTCTAGGATTTTTATGGTTCACCAATATACATCTCATAAAAGGTTAATGTCAAAATTTATAAAAAACTTATAAAATTCAACACCAATATATAATCCAATTATAAAATGGACAAATGACCTGACTAGACACTTCTCTAAAGAGGACATATAGATGTCCAAGGACATGTGAAAAGATGCTCAACATCATTAATCATCAGAGAAATGCAAATTAAAACCACAATGAGATATCACCTCATAACTGCCAGAATGACTATCATAAGTAAAACAACACACAGCATGTTTGGGTGAGAATGTGGAGAAAAGAGAACTTTTGTACTGGTGGGAAAGTAGACTGGCGAAGCCACTGTGGACAGCAGAATGGGGTGGCACATCAGAAAATTAAAAAAGGAACTGTCTTATAACACAGTGATCCCACTTAGGGACATATATCCTAAGAAACCTGAAACACTAATTTGAAAGAATATATGTATTTCTATGTTCATTGCAGCATTATTTACAATAGGCAAGATTTGGAAGCAGTCCAAGTGTCCATAAGTGGATGAGTAGATAAAAAAAAAAACCTGTAGTATATTTACACAATGGAATACTACTTGGTCATAAAAAGAAGGAAATCTTACCTTTTGCAACAAACTGGAGAGTATTATGCTAAATGAAATAAGCCAGTAAAAAAATACAAATATCATACGAGTTCACTCATATGTGGAGTCTAATAAACAAAATAAACTAACAAACAAAGTAAAATGGAATTGTAGATACAGAAAACAGACTGACAGCTGTCAGAGAGGACAAGATTTGGGGTCTAAAAAAGGTGAAGGGATTAATTAAACCAAAATCTCATAGACAACAGTGTGGTGATTACTGAGGGAAAGGGGGTGAGAAGATGAAGGCGGGTAAAGGGGAGAAATGATGATGGAAAGAGATTTGACTTGGGGTGGTGAGCACACAATACAATATACAGACTTGTACACCTGAAAACTATATAATTTTATTAACCAATGCCACAACAATAAATTAAATACAAAATAATTAGGAACTTTTCCCCTTCAATTGGTATCTTGTATCGTTAGTTAAATTTTATACAGTTACCTAAATTTTAAATGCTTGCATTGGTCTCTTCAGCTAGATTGTAAGGTTATTGAAGACAATTCTCATCTTCTTTTTCTTATTACAGAAACCTAGGAAAGTGACTCTTACACTACATTTCTTAATTAATATTTGTGACTAATATGGCTGAAATCCCTTTTTTTAAGTTTGATTGATAACTATTAAAAATATTGAATGCATTCCCTGGGCCCTTATCTTATAACTAATTTTATGTGTAATTTAATTTATTCCTCATATTTCATACATGATTAGAAGTTTCTATTTCTATTTTACAGATGCATTGAGTATATGTTGAGTCAAACACTTCTAAACTTCATAAAAGAGAATGAAAAGAAAAAAGTTAATTGAAATGACAGGATTCTTCACAATTCCATAGAGTAGATAAGCAACTTTATTTGATTAATAGAATAGGTACTATATTAGAAGTATAAAAATGATATACATATGCAATGTCAGCCCTCTGGGATTTTAGACAGCAATCTCTGATTGGAAATACAGTGAGTTCTAGTCAGAGCCACTTTCTGATGATGACATTTCTGACATACTAGTTATTAGAAATATACTTTAAAATTGTAGCACTGTTGGTACCCCAGAGCAGGGTACCTTAAAGCAAGGATTTGATGCAAATATTACATTTTGGAGGTGACTTCAGAAAGCAGAAGTGAGGAATTTGGACAGTGAGACAAGAAAGGCTGACCAGGCGGTGGCACAGTGGATAGAATGTCAGACTGGGATGCCGAGGACCCAGGTTCAAGACCCGCCAGCTTGAGTGCGGGCTCGTCTGGCTTGAGCAAAAAGCTCACCAGCTTGAACCCAAGGTCGCTGGCTTGAGCAAAGGGTTACTCAGTCTGCTGAAGGCCCGCGGTCAAGGCACATATGAGAAAGCAATCAATGAACAACTAAGGTGTCACAACAAAAACCTGATGATTGATGCTTCTCATCTCTCTCCGTTCCTGTCTGTCTATCCCTCTCTCTGACTCTCTCTGTCCCTGTAAAAAAAAAAAGAGAGAGAAAGGAAAGAGTTAATGAAAGATGTGTTTTTGAGAGGGTTACTAGTATGGAGAACAGAGGCTCAGTCATGTTGAAGATCCTGTAAAGAACCATTTTGAAAATGCCTCAGAAATACTCCCCCAGAGGCTGAGAAGCTAGAGGTTTTCATCCCACACTGTTGTACTATTGTCTCCAGGGGCATGGAACTCCTTGGCTACCCGTGCTCAAGCTGAGTGGCTTTGCACAGCTTTGGAGAAAGCTGTGAGGCAGAAAAGTTGAGATTTACCTTGTTTTGCTGGAGACAGGAGAGTGGCCATAAGTGAGGAACTGTCCATCACTGCTGTGCTGAAATCCTGGGAGCCAAAGAGGAAATGTGGCACAAGCGGCTGCTACCACTGGCTTATTTGAATAGAATTATCTACAGTATCTCACCGATTATAAAATCTATCAGCAGAACTGGCAGGTTTGTGGAGTGGATTGGGGTGAGCACATTTAGTGGATTTTCATGTCAGTGGAAACAGTATTGAATCATGGAGCTGATCATATCTTAGGGTTAACAAGAACAAGTGGGTAGTGCTTGAGATTGATGAGGTCTAAGACTTTAGTATCTACATGCAGTCTACACTTTTAATCATTATTTTATGTTGTATAGTATGCTTTCTCTTCATTAAATTTAATTCTTTGATCACCAAATTCATTTATATCCATTAACATATATTTTTGGAGGGTACATTATGTGCCAGGTAGTGAGCTAGTTGCTGCATTTTACTGATCACGGTGAGCAAAAATCTATCTTCATTGAATTTTATAGCATTTTCAGAGTATCTAGCAAAGAGGAATAAGCTAGTTGGTAAAATTCTACTAAATCAATCAATCACCTGGGGGAATTGAGGAGAATTTATATAGCTGGTGGTGCTACCTGTAATCATAATATAAGAACACATGTTCTGAATGGTAGATGGTGTTTATGGTGGCAAAATGGTATTATCCTTGAATAGAGATTCTTAGAATCCTCTCTTGTTCACTGAATATATTGCTTTAAATGATTTTTTAAAAATTTTATTTTTCCTATGTTCTTCAAGTGTGAAAAGATGAGGTCATTCAAGTAAAGCTTGAGATTTACTTAAGCAAGCATTTCCTTTTATGTGGCAGAATGAACTTTATCAAATGGAGTCTGTTTCCTAGAGCAGCCAAACCCACTTCTACACAGAATTGAATTTTAGAGCCTGTGTACTTTTGGCCTGCCTATTCTAGGTAAACTTGAGATTTTGTGGAATTACAAAGGTAAGGGAGGAATCTGATTTATAACAACATACATGTACTTGAGTTTACTTTGCTTTTGTACAAAAAGAGACAGAGACATTTGTAACAATTACTTGTGTTTCCCCAAACTCTAGCCACTTATTGTACCCTTGTGACTTTCGTCTTATCTAATGTCAACATTTAATGGACTCATTAATATCACTGCCATTATGAATTTGATGAACCTAGTCATATTTGCTCCAATATAAATTAAGTTTATTATTAAAATGGAAAATGTGTATCTGTGTGTTACTTATAATCATCTAAAAACACCACAGTGAGACATGTTGTGTACCACTGGATTAAAATAAAGTTCTTCAGGGCAAGTAGTTTAGGGATAGGTTACACCAAAAATGAAATAATTTGGAAGAAAACAAAGCTACTACAGAGCCAGTTCTTTTAATTTGATGCTTTATTGCTCACAATACACATATTGAGAAAGACACACAGTTTCCCACAGCAAAGCACATAATACTGTACTTTCTTTAAGAAGAATCTTTGCCTCACAAGAACACAATGACTAATTCCCCAGTGATGAAGTGAGTCAGCATAACTCTTCCTAAAACAGATAGAAGGAAGCCAGCACATTCAGAAGCACATTATGAGCAACATGCAAATCCACGATGTTGTCACAAGCAATCTGAAGCTAACCACTACATGCTTTTCAATTTCGTAGTTAAACTTAAAGCTTAAGTTCACAAAAAGCCAAGGTCTCTGAGCTAGCTCTGATTTCTGTATTTAGCATAATTGAATAAACCAGCAGTTGTTAAGGAAACCTGGATAAGATACACAGGTATAAATTCTTTTAAATATATAGTAATATAACATAGAAACAAAGATATGCTTGTCTATATACATTTTACATATATATATATATGTTTTGCACTTGGAAAATTGAGACTATAATAATACTTTTAGAATTAAAATACATACAACAAATAGTGTACTCTATTTTCTATAGATAATAATGAAATTCACAAAGTTTAGAAAATTAACATAGCTGATCTATATGCTTTGTAACTCTATATTCTAGCAAATATTTCCTCACCCAGTGTAAGTACAGGTAGGTCCTATAGGTCCCTAACTTCTTTCACTTGTCCTTTACTTGGGGCTTTATTGGTGGTGGTGATGTTGAAGGAGCTGCTTTCCTAAGCCACTCCTTCACAAAACAGACTCGCCTTGGACACGTACCCTTTGTGCCAAGAGCCTTGCTCCAGGGTTTATTTGTATCTCCCTGCCCTCATTCAAATTTATGTCTCCCACGTGGATGATCTCTCCTTTAACTTTCTAAATGAAATATATCTTTGAAAGAAGTCCTGTCACCTCTACCAAGTCTTCTTTAGTGACTCCAGGTCCCGTTGACACCTGTTTTCCTCTGTAGAGTTCACCTGTTTATAGTTCTAAAAACATCAAATTTTTCTTCCAATTAGGTATTTTTTATTTCTTATGTTTGTGGGTTAAAAATGTTGTCATTAAACTGTAATCTTCTTGAAGGCAGAGACAATGTGTTAGTTGTTTTTATTTCTTATTATTAAATTAGGTGATTTTTAAATTAGGACTTTTTGAAAAGGGCACCGGAAATGATCAAGCATTATGCATAAGTAAAGGATCATTCTGACCATGACCTAGCACACCTAACACAGCGTCTTACACAGAGCTGAGAGAATTGCTTAAAAAAAAAATAAGAAAATAGTAGAACTCGTTATCTGATTGTGCAGATAGATCAATAGTCAAATTTGGGCATCAGCAGATTTCAAAGTGTATTCCTCAGTTTGGAATTCATTGATTTTTCCAAGTTTAGATAGTTTGTGAATTATAAAGATGAAATAGACTTACCCTAAAGGATTTTTCCATAGAGTTTGCTTATTAAGAATTATGTGATAATTAATAGCCTTGAAGCCTCTGTATGGGGATCTAGGACTTGGTGGTTCTCAAGGTATAGTCAGACCACAAGAATTAAAATCACCCAACAAATGAAAATCTCTTGGGGCAAGGTCAAATAAAGTGCCTTTTAAGATAAGCTCCCAGATAATTCTTATGTTTATTAAAGTGGGAGTGGTTTATCAATCCTGGCTAGGTAGTAAACATTTGGCCTCCTTACTGAGGCATTTGTGCCATTTCAGGAATACAGAGGCTGTTCTTACTGCCCTCTGAATTCAGACCTCCAGTTAGGTGGCGTCTCATTCTACTACCATGTTGGGTTTGTTTTTCTTTTTTGGACCACATGTGTAAAAATGAGTCTATTATTCTGTGAGGAACAAAATAGTCACTTAGAGCTGTTGTTGCTTCAGGGCTCAAATAAATTGTGGAAGCTCTGGGCCAACTCCATCTCCTCAGCTCATCCTTTTAAGTTTTGTAATTTTCAAAGTACTTTTATCTCCCTTATTGTAGCTGAGAGATTGTAGTATGGACTTGACCCAGATGCTCCTCTGTGAGGACATAACAGGCAGGCATTGTGTGGATTTGTCGTTTATTGGCCATAAAACTGTCTTTGGTTATTTTTGCTGGACCGGACTTGACAGATCTGACAATGTGCTTTTCCAGTTGTACTATTTCATCCAGGTCCTTGGTTTTCTAGATGTAATTTCTACAACATAAATCAATCACCTCAGCTTGGATTTGCCGTGAATGTGCTTGGTGTAGAAGAATGTAAACAACCCTAACAACGTTGTATGCGAACATTCATAGCCAGTCTTTCCAAAAGAGATTATTTGAATATCAAAATTAGAACCATATAGAACAAGTTTCCATGGTCCATTTGTTGCTAACCATCTTGGTAACAAAACTGTTCCCCATTGTGCAACTCTTGTAAATGACGTTTTCTGCTGAGTGATTTGAGATTATACTTTATAGAACAAACATAGTAACAAAAGTATTACACGATGTTATCTGACCTTTTCCCCCCTGTGTAGTTAATGAAATTAAGAATTAAATAAATCAATATATCTAATTATAGTTCATTAAATAGAATAACTATACTGAAACGATCTTTATATTAAAAGTCATCTTACGGCATTTCTTAATGGACTTTTAACAGTTGCTTCTTTAAAACATGACATCTCTAATTCATATTTTAAATACTGCCAAACAATTACCTTAAAATGATACCACATTGGTCTTGTTTTGTTTTTGCATGGTCTGTGAGCTCCTCAAGAATGGGAAAAGCCTTGTTTACTGCAGTGATTTTTCACCCATTGAGTGCTGCTTATTGGTTTCTCACTCAAACCTCTGACGTACCACAGAGAAAGGAGAAAGCCTACTGAGCAGCTAGCTTCACTCTACACATAACTTGCATCAGAAAAACAGGGACATAAATTGCTATTTGAGAAGCATCATTTTTTCCATAATTTAAACACGATTTTGTGAAAACTAGAAGGTGTTCAGAACAACAAATATTTTGTTATAAATGAATACAGTTGAAAGAGTATTTATGCTTTTCCTTAAGATATTCATGCCCAGGTTTAGTCTTATATAAAGTCAGAGGAAGCTGCCTGCTCTGAGCAAAGGCATGTTTATGGTGGGATAGAAAATTGACAAGGGAAGAGGGGACAGAGAGAAAAATATGTTTATCTGCTGCAGAGCTCTGTAAGACGTCTTATGTGTATTGCTCTGAGAACATATTTGCTCAGTCAAATCTTGGTTTCAGTGGATACTTACAGTAGCCAAATGAACATAAGTGAAAAATAAATTGCTCAAAATTTTCATTCTCTCCTTCTTCCAAGGGGAACAAATGATTTGAAACATTTGAAAAAAATCTTTTCTTGGAACCTGAGACTGACTAGTTGTTTTGAATACTGTTTCATTCACATCTAGTTTCCTTACTCTAGTTTTACTTCATTCCTTAACATTGAAGATAATTATTATTAGACTTCTAAGAGTCCTGGTAAACTATTTAAAAGTTCCTTTTCCTCCAAGAAGTTAGCATTTTCTCTCTTCTGTCATGTTGACAGATTTAACATAGTTGGGAATGATGGATCTCTTATTCTTAAAAAATAGTCTAGGCCCTGGCCGGTTGGCTCAGCGATAGAGCGTCGGCCTAGCGTGAGGAGGACCCGGGTTCGATTCCCGGCCAGGGCACACAGGAGAAGCGCCCATTTGCTTCTCCACCCCTCCGCTGCGCTTTCCTCTCTGTCTCTCTCTTCCCCTCCCGCAGCCGCAGCCAAGGCTCCATTGGAGCAAAGATGGCCCAGGCGCTGGGGATGGCTCTGTGGCCTCTGCCTCAGGCGCTAGAGTGGCTCTGGTCGCAACATGGCGACGCCCAGGATGGGCAGAGCATCGCCCCCTGGTGGGCAGAGCGTCGCCCCACGGTGGGCGTGCCGGGTGGATCCCGGTCGGGCGCATGCGGGAGTCTGTCTGACTGTCTCTCCCTGTTTCCAGCTTCAGAAAAATACAAAAAAAAAAAAAAAAAATAGTCTAAATCTGTGTGGACTTGGCTTCATTGACAGCTTCTCTTATTATCTCAACACATTCTGAAAATTAAGCAGGGTATCCATTTAAGTAGCCAGTAAGATCTGTGGCTGTAGTTTTCCTTTGACTTTACCAACTGGCTCAAATCATCTATTTGTTTTGAATATTGGCAAGTTGTATTGTTCTGTGCGTTTTAGCTTGTTTAAGATTGAATCTAGTTTGGGCTTTTCCTATTTATTTCCAGCACTTAGAATAGTTGTTCGGGGCGAAGCTCTAGAAATACACTGACAATATTGATGATGAAGTCTTAGGAGGGAATTTATGTTTACTTGCTCTATTCGTTTATTTGGTGACCTTTACCTAATTACCTCAGGTGCAAGATCTAATCAAGATACTCAGCAATTAATGAAATTAGAAGTAATAAGACAATTCAAGGACCTATATTAAGGGAGGTCCTTAATGATATTACTTCACTCCAGAAGCAATTTTTAATCTAGTTCTTTATTTTTCATTTTATAGTATATTAAGTTTTGATTCTTTGCGGAAATACTTTAGGATTTAATATAGCATGAGAGAGAATACCTTAGGAAGTTATCTCTCTTCTGTGTAAACCCAAATATCTATTGGCTATTACATGAAAGCATTTAATTTTGTTATGGCATTTGCTTTAGAGTTGAAACACCGAATTGCATTCTTTTGAATTTCCCATGTGGTCTAAAACGAACACATTATTAGCAAATACCTTTTTAAACACTAAAATGGAAAAACTGGGCTCATATATTAAAATTCAAGAAGTGGTAAAGGTATATTGTATCCTGTGCATAACGTGTAAGAAAATGATAATTTTTTTCAACATCTGATATTGCAACCCTGTAAAGTATATACACAGACATTATTTAGGCCACCAGGCCATAAGAATTTTAATTAGCATGCTAGCTTAAAAAAAAAAAAGAAAGATATTTTCTCTTCTCAGTCTTTATACCATTTAGGGAAGCTTTATTAATCCCTGATCCCTGGTCTTATTATCAAAGATATTAAGCCTGTTAATGAGATTGTGATGAAGATAATGTTGGCTAAGGACCTACCAGCATGTCTGAGACATGATACTAGTTTCTTTCCCTAATGAAAAAATCTAATCTATTTCAATCCCCTTTGTTACCTGTGTTAAGCAATTTATTTACATGTGTGTTTGTTTGTATGCACCTGCATATGTGCTTGTGTGGTTTGTGGTTGGGTGACTCTGTTGTTCTGTCTATGTGATATCAAGATGAACATTTAACCCAGGACGCAAGTCAGTTAAAATAGATTTCTTAAGGTCATGCAGGTAGACTTTTAGGGTATTTATGTAAATATTTGCTTGCATTTGTTCCCTGACAGTGACAGGATAAGAATGTCTTTCTGAAGTAGATGATGCCAGTTTTTACAAAAGTATATTCTGAAATGAGGTTCTTGATGGCCAAGTCTCTATAAAACAGCATTTTACAACTGAAGTTTTCTTTTACTTTTTTTTTTTTTTCCTGCTTCTTTTCGAAGCTGGAAACAGGGAGGCATTCAGACAGACTCCCGCATGCGCCCGACCGGGATCCACCCGGTATGCCCACCAGGGGGCGATGCTCTGCCCCTCTGGGGCGTCGCTCCGTTGCATCCAGAGCCATTCTAGCACCTGAGGCAGAGGCCACAGAGCCATCCTCAGTGCCCGGGCCATCTTTGCTCCAGTGGAGCCTTGGCTGCAGGAGGGGAAGAGAGAGACAGAGAGGAAGGAGGGGGAAGGGGTAGAAAAGCAGATGGGTGCTTCTCCTGTGTGCCCTGGCTGGGAATCGAACCCGGGACTCTTGCACGCCAGGCCGACGCTCTACCACTGAGCCAACCGGCCAGGGCCAAAACTGAAGTTTTCAAAACAGAACAATGTATTCTTTACTAAGAAGGTGGGATAAGTAGCATTAGCAATTTGGTTCTAGAAAAAAAATGCACAGAAAAGGATACAGGCTAGAGAGGGAAAATTCCAACCTATGGAACACTTAAAGGTACCCAGTACTTATTGACCCTGCCATTAAGAATCAGCTATTATTACTGAAACATCACCAAGAGCAATTTATATCCTCAGAGATGCTGATTGGCCAAGTTTCAGTAGGTGAGTTATTTGAAAGGGATTAAAGTAAGTCCAGACACTATGTCCTGGACAAATTCACATTCATACCCCTCTAATAATCACTGGAACAGAAATAGCAGGTCTAAGTCATAACTATAAAGCAATATTGATTGTGAGTTGTTAGCTCTATTGAAAATAAAGCCAACAGAATTTTGCACTGCTTTGATTTAAACTGTAAATAAAATATCGCTAGCATTTGGGAAAAAAAAAAAAAGAACCTACAAACAGCAGGCAAACAGGAAAAAGGACAATCATAGGCGAGTTAAAATCTGTAGGCTACACACAATGCTCAGAGGGGAGTCTTCATCTGGAAGTATAATGATCAGGCTTTGACTGACTTAGACTAGCAAGCAAGCTTTCGAGAAGGTTCCTGAATTTTAAGCTAGATTCAGTTAGAAGGATTTATTCATTTGACATGGCTCAGTAGTTTATACACAAGCATGCTTGCTCTAAAAGGCTTTTCTCTCTTAAAACTTTTAGAGAAAAATAAAACTTTATTTTGAATACTTGCTATTGTTGCGGCTATATTTTTCAATATGAATAGTGTGAGTTTGCAGCTCACACTGATTTAGCCTGAATAACTCTCATATCATCCGTCATTTAGGAGGCTGGAAGAGTTGATAAGAGCTGGATTTGTCTAAAAATTAAATCTACATTTACTCATGCTTTGTAATTTTGGCAATTTTGTGGTTTATTTTCCATTAAAGTTAGAATTGTAACTGTTTTGTAAGATATAAAAATCATCTTAAAATTTTATAACCATTATGACATTTGCTTTTGTGTTTGTTTTAGTATAGTGAATACATTTGTCTGAAATCTCATTTTTACTTAATAAGTAAAATATGTTTTTCTGATTTTTACTGTAGTCTCAGGTATTCATGCTATACCACTGTACTTTGTTGAAATGCTAAATGCAAACATTTGCATGTTGCAAAATTATCAAATACACATATAAATAACTTGGGGGGGCAGTTGAGAAATCACATTTAATAGAGTTACCATATTATAAATAATGTAAACTAATGTCTAGATTTTATCTAAACTATGTAGCCCCTCCAAAATAAAATGAAATTCTCAAATTAAATAGAAAGGGCTCCACTCTCAATTCCCACCCTTTGGCTACTTCACAGATCTCTCCATTTTCTATGATATTAGTCTTGTGATTCTAGAAGGAAAGCGTGAGTCCCTCTGTGGGTTATGGCCTGTTGGGCCTGGCTTTGTGAGAGTCCTGGGAAAGACTTGATCTGCTCTGTCTTTGTATAGGAGTACTGGCCTTTTCCTCTCCTGGGTTGATAACTACACAGGTTTATTTTGTGGTAGAGTTCCTTCTAACTCATGAATCAGCTTGGCTGAAGGTTATTTCAGAAGCCAAGCAGGTGTCATCAAAAGACATTTTCGTGGCCGACAAATAAGTATCAGTGACAGTGATGCCATCTTGCTCTGCGCTGAAGTGATCTGACTCCTTAATGACACTGTAATTGAGGGCCACACTGTAGTTAGCGGGTTTCTCCACTGGCTTCTGCTTACAGTTGCAGAGTTTTCTGAAGGCTGCTCGGAATTTCTGGGACATGAGGTTGTAAATCACCGGGTTGATGGCACTGTTGAGATAAATGCAAATTCTGCAGAAGAGCAAGAACCAATTTTCTTGGAAAGGACTGGAGAGAAATGAATTGACAACCACAAGAGTCCGGTAGGGCATCCATAGAAGGGCAAACAGAATTACAACCACTGCCAGCATCTTGGTGACCTGTGGAGAGAGAAACAGAGAGAAAGGCAGTGCAAATGGAAATGAAAACAAAGAAAAGCAAAAGAATGGACACAATACACCCCTTCCCAAACCTTTAGTCCCCAAGATGTAGTCTGAGATGAAGATTTAAGCGTAGGCAGTTTATTTGGGAAATGGTCCCAGGAAACCAGATTAAGGGCATGGAAGAGAGTATCAGAGAGGAGGAAAAGCCAAAATAGGGTGTGTATTATTGAAATGATTCTACTGTGGGCAATGGCAGATCAGACAGTGCACTTCAAGGTTATCTGCCCAGAGGAAGTGAGGCAGGGGGTTTATCCACTGCTGCCCTCTCCCCTTTGTTGAGGCATACTTTTAGGAGCTTAATGGCCCTACCCTTCTAGAATTCTCCTGCCTGGAAACTCCTGGGGGCTTTAGAAAGAACCTTGAGGCAGAAAAAAATATAGACAGTCAGGGGAAAGCAGATACTTGAAGTGAAACATTCTCTCTGGGCAGGAACCATCCCACTGTAACTGGCTGAAATCGGTCCTGCTTAAGAGAACATGACACAGGATATAAGAAATGTGTGCCTGCAATAAATATTAGGAGACTTACAGTCCAATCTCATCTTTACTTACCTTATACGTGATCTGGAGAAATAATCTTAAGCTTTTGTATAGATCCTTTGTACAATGAAACCAATATTGCTCCCCTATATCAAATGAGGTAACAGAACAGCTTGTAAAGGATAAAGTGTCTTATGCAAAAAAAGCCAACAATATTGAATGTCTATGTACCAGACACTACACTGGGTGCTTTACAAATTTGATCACACTTTAAAAGCTTAAAACCCTCCAAAATAGGTATCATAGCCTCCATTTTTCAAATTAGATGATGGGGGTACAGATGCTGGTAGGTACTGCGGCGGGTGTCACAGAGTCTTCAAACTGGATTGTAATCCACATTAGCAGGAATCCAAAGCTTCTGCCCTTTACACTGCACAGCTTTCCTTCAGGATAAAGGGAGATGGAGGCCAGAGAAAACAAACTCTGGAATTTTTAAAAGTGAAATGAGGGGAGATAATTCAGACCAGAATCCACTCAGCAACCCCTGACTGGAGCTGATGCTCAAATCAACCAAGCTATTTTTAGCACCTGAAGCTGACACTCAGACCAACTGAGCTATCTTCTGCTCAGGGCCCACACTGGAATCAATCAAGCCACTGGCTGCAGAAGGGAAAGAGGAAAAGAAAGGGGAAAGAGGGGGAGAAGAAACAGATGTCTCTTCTCCTGTGTACCCTGACCAGGAATCAAACCCGAGATGTCTGCACAGCAGGCTGATGCTCTATCCACTGAGCCAGCTGGCCAGGGCCAAAACTGCAAAATTTAATGTGGTCCTAAGTACAAGCAATGCACAGGAGCTAGGACAATAGGTGGGATGAGGTTTAATATTAAAGATTGCCCAGAGACAGGTTATTAAAGGGCATCATTTAGCAGATTCTTCTGTCTCACTCACCTCCATGCTCAGAAAAAGACTGGGAATTGGCCTGGATTCAGAGCTAAATCATCTGGCTTTGACTTTCTAAGTGGTTTTAAGACCTTCATAAAATCATTCATCTGTATTTGTGTTTCTACACCTGGAGATATGTCTGATCCTATTGTTTCTTTTACTTCATAGAGATATGGGGGAAAATAAAATAGTGAACGTGAGAAGGACTTTGAAATTTAAAGTGCTGTGGAAACATTACCCTTTGACTAAGGACAATATAAAGAGCCCACAACACTTCAACAATAGGAAGGATAGATTAAAATTGTAGCAGTGATTATCTTTGGGTGGGGAGATAATAACTGATTGCTTTTCTTCACGGGCAACACTTTACTCATTTAAAAATAAGGTTTTAGTTATCTTAAGTCTCCAATAGAGTTTGAGAAATTTCAGCTTCTTTAGCCGATACTGTCTAGACGGCCTGAACTTAAAATATACCCAGCAACACAGAAGGAACTGATTCTTCCTCCATCACCCCCCCCCCCCAACCTCTCAGCTCTTTCACTGGAGCCCCCACCAGCAGCCTCTCTTTTGTTCTGACATTGAGGGAGATCCTGGTTTTAGAGAGACGGCTTTTAAAAGCTCTTTAATGTAGACATAAAGATTCCACCTACATCTAGACACCTACTCTGTCAGTGGCATCTCCTATAAATTCAATTCCCAACCTTGTACTTAGTCCTGGTCATAGAATCCATCTTAGTCTTTTATTTATTTATTTATTTATTTATTTATTTATTTATTTATTTATTGTATTTTTCTGAAGCTGGAAACGGGGAGAGACAGTCAGACAGACTCCTGCATGCGCCCGACCGGGATCCAGCAGGCACGCCCACCAGGGGGCGATGCTTTGCCCCTCCGGGGCGTCGCTCTGCCGAGACCAGAGCCACTCTAGCGCTTGGGGCAGAGATCAATGAGCCATCCCCAGCGCCCGGGCCATCTTTGCTCCAATGGAGCCTTGGCTGCAGGAGGGGAAGAGAGAGACAGAGAGGAAGGAGGGGCCGAGGGTGGAGAAGCAAATGGGCGCTTCTCCTATGTGCCCTGGCCGGGAATCGAACCCGGGTCCCCCGCATGCCAGGCCGACGCTCTACCTCTGAGCCAACCGGTCAGGGCCATCTTAGTCTTCTGTATGAGAATACTTGTCTTTCCCCCTAACACTCTGAATATTCTGATAGTGGGGCTCTATCTTACTCTTAACCATATCTCTTCCACCCCAGCTCGGAGCTCCTCATGAGTCCTGAGTTGCAGAGGTAATGTTGTCATTCTTCGTGGGTCAATAGTAATAGCCTTCTTCCTCGGCTCTCCAGATATCAATTGCTATTAGAATTCTCACCTTTGGGTATACCTGGCCTTTATTTCTGTTTGAACCACTGTCTCTTTTTGAATGACTCCTACCACTATCTTGCAATGGCAAATAGGAGCTATCTACCTGCTCTCAAGTGACTATGCTTCCTCTGCTTCCAAAGCGTTTTTTATCACTTTCTGGAAGCTTTCTTGTCCTCCATTCCTCACCACTTGAGGAAGTGAGCTGTCCTACCTCACCATTCCCTGAGCATCTCTGCAGACTCAATGCATGTGGGATAGTTACACTTCATATTGTGCTCACTGGGCGGTTGTGAAGTTTTTCAGTGAGATGTGATTTTCACATTGGTTGATATCAAGTAAGGCATTCCAGAGATGCTGACTTCCTTTAGAGATAAGGAGAATCTATTTAGTCAAGAGGTTAATTGAAGCCTGATTTTTCCTAAGCAGACTTAAGATTTTGAGTAAATACTTGGTCCCAAGAAATCAAAGGGTTAATTCAGTGATTGATAAATATTCTGAGCTTTGGAAGGCACTATAGTAATTATTATTTTTATTGTTATCATCATCGCTCACACTTCCGCCTTTGTTCCAGGTTCTCTGACATCAAGTTACTGCTTCGCATTGGCCAATATCCTTCCGCTTCCTGCCAAGGACAGCATTGGAATCCCTGGCTTGATTTACAATTAGACTGCTACCATCACTTCTGAGTACTGCATGATGGCCCATCACAAAGATATGTAAACATTATCTTATTTAATGCTTATAATAACTCTGTCGGTAAGCCAGTATTAGCTCTATTTTGTATATTAAGAATTTGGGGTTTAGGGAGTATATGTGATAAGGATACATGGATAGTCTCGACAGAGCAGTAATTCAACCTAAATCTACTTAAACCAAAGCCCATCCCCCTTCCTTTATACTTTGCTCTCCTCATGAAAGTCTTTCACATTTCAGCGATGAGATTTTTACTGTGTTATCCCTATCATAGTCCCCAAAACATTTAACTTCATCTAAGACTAACCCAACGAACTCAATGCTGCTAAATTTCTGAATTTTAAGGTTGTATTTCATATATATCTTTATATCTTTCTCTACACTTGTCAGGTGAAACACTGAATCCACATTGAATAATCTACCCATCTGTTTTCACTTCCTATTAGTGAGGGAGCAATTTTCATCGTCTCAAAGAAGAACAAGCTGTTTTGAGGTTAGAATCTTTGCCATGAGCTTCCACAGCCTCCCATTAATACTTGGACACCACTCCCCAAACTTTTTACTGCAATGAGCTGTATTTGTCCATCTATCCAACAGACAGTGAGCTTCTTCAGGGCCAGGGAAAGGTTATTTATTTCTCTATCCTCAGGGATTTAGTGCAGTCTGTTACATAAGAGAGTCTTTAATAAATGTAGAATAATTTCAGGCATTGAAAGAATTATTTCAAAATTGTAACCATGGCCTTTTTGTGAGTTTCAGTTTTCTAATATATTGTTAGAAGATTTTTGCAAATATTGTCATTTTTAATATTAAAAATCCTTTTAAATGAAGATGGATTCATTGGTAAAATAAGTCCTTAATAGATTTTTGGCTTTTTATTTGAAATATATTTTCAAAAATTTAAGAAAGTTGTGAAATAAAACAAAATGATTTTCTATGATCAGCCAGAGAAAAAATATGTCTCCACTGGGATAATAGAAAATACATTTAATCCCACTCATAATTATCTTTAGTTAATTTTAAGTATCTTTGATTGATTTCATCACATTCTAAAATGTTCCCAGGTTTTTAGTGTAGGCGTAGCTTGGATTTTAGCACCTCTTCTTCAGGATGGGAGGGAACACTCAGACAGGAAATGTCCTGGAGATTGTTTTTCATACTCAATTAATTTCATGGCGGTTGCTGAAGCTTTATTTCTGTTGTTATTCTTTATCCCCGATAAAGACACAAAAGTGCTAATGTGAAAATATTTTGGGCCATTATTTTTAAGCATTGCCATTTGTGCCATGACAATGTATAGGATATGCAATTATATAATAAACTGTCCTCTTTTCAGAAGCCTCTAACCCTGGATGGAAGTGTCCTTGAGAAATGTGACGTAATTGATCATCAAGAGAAAAGGACCTTACAATATATTTTTTGATTGGGAAGAAATTTGTTCATTCATGTTAAGAGAGTCATTTGCAGCCATACCATGTATATGTCTGCATCCTGGCCATTGCGGATTTGATGGTGATGCAGAGAAACGTCACCAGTGGTTTCCTGTACCTTGTCCTTTGATGGACAGTTCTGATACAGTGTGATAAATGCTAAGACAGAAGAGATTTGGGGTTCTATGAAAGCACCGGATCTGGACTCGGGGTTGAGGGGTAGATAATGAGGCCCTTCCGGTTTCAGTGACACCAAAGGCAAAATCTGAAGCTCAAGACAGACAGGAAGAGTGGTCCTGCAGAGACCCGATGTGCATGATGGTCAGGAGGCAGAGGGTAGCAGAGCGTATCATGAGGACCAGAGGTAATTTAGTCTGCAAATTTTAATTGCAGATCCTGTAAAGAAGTGGTACTTTCTTTTTCTCTGGGAAGCTTGTAGAAACAAGAACAAAAGCCATCATTTTTACATATGAGGTGATGTCACACTATGTAGGGTGCTTGGTTTTCCATTGCTGGGGCAGAAGGAAGGATGCAGCTGACAAAGCGAGCCCAGGGCAGAGGTTTTCTGAAAATGGCAGCTGCCTGGAGCCGTTTGTCAATCAGGAAGTAAAGTCATTTTTGTAGAGTATATTGAAGGCCAGACAAGGAGGTATAAAAATCAGTTGCTTAAAATGTAGTGTTGAATGAGGATGCCAACAGAGATGGTTAAGGAGAAGAGCAGAGTGGGAACAAGATGGTCTAAGAGCTGTATGAGATTCTGCCCTTGACCACCATGGTGAAGGGTTATCTTTTCTTGTGAGGATCAGGTTGAAAATTTGAAATCAAGCCAGTCTCTCTCTCTCTCTCTCTCTCTCTCTTTCTCTCTCTCTTTCTCTCTTCATACACACACACACACACACATATATTTCACACACACATATATTTACTCCTCATTATATTTAATTATGTGAAATAGTGGCATATACTTCTCATAAGTTTGAATTTTGTCTTTCTCGACTCATCTTTTTGTCATCTCTATCACCTTTGTCACTTCTAGATAAAGACCCTATTTAGGATTTTTTTTTTTTGAGATAGGCAGGGAGAGAAAGACAGGAATATTGAGTATGTGCCCTGACTGGGGAATCAAACTGGCAACCTACGCTATGGGATGGTGCTCCAAATAACCCAACTATTGGTCCAGGGCTTAATATTTTTTATTTAAAGATAGAGAGAGGAAGGAGAGAGAGGGGATAGAGAGGAGAAGCATTTATTTATTGTTCCACTCAGTCGTGCATTCATTGGTTGTTTCCCGTGTGTGACCTGGTTGGATATCAAAAACCCACAACCTTGTTATTTTGGGGCAATACTCTTAACCAACTGAACTAATGGGCCAGGGTGGGATTTTTCTTTCTTTCTTTTTTAAGAACAGGGTGGACTGCTATCTGATTGTTAAAGCTGAGACCATGGTTCCTTTAGTGGGCACAAGCTCAGCTCTGCATAGCTGTGTTGCATGTTGAAAACTAGAGGCTAACTAGGTTCTCCATTCTAGTCTGCCAATAAACCTTGTATGGCTAGCTACCATCACTTTTACTAGTACTATGACTTTTTACTACAAATCCTAAAACTGTTGACTAACATTTGCATGTATGCTCTCGTTTCTCTTCAGATCGCATAAATCTTTCGCCTTTTACATTTGCATGTTGCTTTTGTTTTAAAAAATATGTTACATTTATAGAAAAGTTGCAAAAGTAGTACAGAGTTTCCATCTACCCTACCACAAACTCCACCTGTTATTAACAACTTACATTAACATTGTGCATCTGTCACAATCAGTGAGCCAAACGCAGACTGATAGCTTTGATATGGAGTTAACGCTATACTCTATTCAGATTTCATTAGTTTTTCCCTGATGTTCTTTTCTGTTCCAGGATGCTATCCTGCATACCACCTCATATTTAGTGATCATATCTCCTGATTTCCTTTGGGTTGTAAAGATATTTTAAAACTTATTTTTGATGGCCTTGCTAGCTTTGAAGAATATTGGTTATGTATTTTATAGAATATACCTCATTTTGAGTATGACTGATGTATTTCTTATGATTAGAATAAAGTTACAGATTTTTGGGAGAAAGGCCACAGAGATCAAGTGTCGTTCTCAACACAACGTGTCAAGGATGTCTGCTATCAATTTGACTGATGACTGATGATGTTAACTTTATACATTGCTTTATTGTGATACGGTGTACATATAATTTAATCCACCCACTTAAATGTATAATTTAAGAGATTTTAGCATATTCGCACTAAAATTAGATCACCACAATCTAATTTTAGAATATTTTTTTCACTTCGAATAGAAACCCATATACATTAGCAGTTATCCTTCACCTCCCACTAGGTCTCCCCAGCCTCAGGCAACCACTAATATACTTTATTTTCCATAGATTTTCCTGTTCTGAACATTTCATATGAATGAAGTCATGGAGACTTTTGTGCATGGCTGACCTTATTCCTTTAGCATAATGTTTTTAAGTTTCACACGTTATAACATGTATCAGTACTTTATTGCTTTTGTGTTTAATACTATTCTATCATATATATACATTACATTTTATTTATCCTTTCAGTTGTGTGGTTTCTACTTTTTGTTTATGATGAATAATATTGCAATGAACATTTGTGTACCAAATTTTATGAGGATGTTTTCATTTTTCTTTGATATATTCTTAGGAGTAGAATTACTGGGTTATATATTGCTTTTAAATTATAAAGCATTCAGAAATACTAAGCATTTAATCTTTGAAGTAATTCTGAGAGGTAACTATTACTATAATACCTAGTAAAAAGTATAACTAATATTACAGCTATATTATGACTGAAGAAAAATATAGAGTAAACACAAAACTAAAATAGTTGAGATGCATTCTTAGGCTGCTCTTGAAATTTAGAGAAAAATTACAAGACAGGCAAACATATATTAAAGGAAATGGATATTTTTTGAGACAATTATTATTTATTTATACTAATAAAAACTTTAGTTTATCAGACAAGCTTATTTTGGGATGGGTTCAAGAGAAGATGAGAGAAAAAGTAGATAGTGATTATAAACATATTTTTTGAGAGTTTTGCTAAAAAAGACATAGAGAAATAAAGGGGTTGCCAGAAGAAATTAAGAGTCAAATTAACTTTTTTTGTGTGTGTATGTGTGTGTGTATTTTTCTGAAGTGAGAAGCAGGGAGGCAGAGAGACTCCTACATGCTCCTGACTAGGATCCACCTGGCAAGCCCACTAGGGGGCAATGCTCTGCCCATCTGGGGCGTTGCTCTGTTGCAACTGGAGCCATTCAAGCACCTAAGGTGGAGGTCATGGAGCCATCCTTAGCGCCCTGGCCAACATGCTCCAGTGGAGCCTTGGCTGCAGGAGGGGAAAAGAGAGATAGAGAGAAAGGAGAGAGGGAAGGGTGGAGTAGCAGATGGACACTCCTCCTGTGTGCCCTGGCCAGGAATTGAACCCAGGATTTCCACACTCTGGGCCAATGCTCTACTACGGAGCCAACCAGCCAAGGCTTAAATTGACTTTTTTAATATAAAAAATTAACAGCATTTTTGTTTGATTAAGCAACAATCCCATACAAAGGGGGAAATTTATGACCAGAGGGAGAGAGAGGCGACATTTGGAGAAACTACATTTTTGACCAGGAAATAGCATCCAGTATACAAGTGGCAGGGATAGCCTCTTCTCAAACCTATACACAAAATTACTTTTTGACATCTGTCTCTTTTTTCCTAGCCAATCTTGATCTGAAAGATCAAAATAACACAGAAGAAAAAAGCCCTGTCTTGTCAATACCCTGAATCTTGAATGGAGCCTTGGGAGTAGTTAATTGTTTAATACCTTGAAATTAACAAAATACTTTCACTGTCATTAAATGATTTTGTGTTCCTACTTCTATGAGACATGTAAAACAGGTGTTATTACTCCCATTTCATTGATGAGAAAGTGGAAACTCACAAAAGTAGAGATATAAAGTCATACAACACATTAAATAGTAAAGCTAGTTATTGAATAAGGTCTTTAAACGCTAGAATCCAGATTTCATCTGATCATTACAAAAATCAATATATATTGGGAGTTGAAGGCTTCTAGTTGTTGTAAATAATGTTTATTAACTATTTGGAAAGAGTAATATTGCTGGCAAGAAACACTAATAGGCTGGAATAATGGTTTTTTTGTTTTGTTTTGTTTTGGTTTTTGCCCCAAATTGGAGTGCTATATTTAGAAAATACTGATTAGGGAGAAGAAAGTTGTCATAACAAAGCAGATAGAAATCCTTCACATCAATCTATTTCTTAGGCAAAAGAAAAAAAAGAAAATTTAAAATTTAAAAGCAATAAAATAGAAGAAGAAATAACATGGAAACTTCTATTTTTGGGGGGTCAAGGCCCAGTTACTAGCATGTGATTTATTAAGACCTGGTTATATGGGGTTTGCAGATGTTCTATTCATCATCCGACATAGGTTTGTTAGTCTGACTAGAACTCACAGGATGTTGATTGATACTAAATTCTCTAGGAGATTTAGTTAGAATTCTTGTACTGATTCAAAAAATTTTTTTGATTTTATGTCTGGTTCAGAAAAAATTTTGTGCATGAGCATAGGTCTTGCCATTATCTAGACATTCTTACTTGGGAGATAAATTACTATGTTAGTAAGAGACAGAGTGTAGTGGATATAGAAGAAAGAGCTGGAAACGGCAGCCAGCATCTTGATTTCACAATCCATCCCTGACTCTAAGGAGACCAGGAAGGTCATATGGTGTTATGTCTAGACCTCGTTTTCTAGAATCAGTATATGTCCAATCTGGAATCCTCTGAAAAGTCTCTGCAGTTCTAACATTCTTAGAATATCGAATTTACATGTTACTAATGGTAACACAATCTTCAGACATGTTTATGATTTTTTTCACATACTTGGGTTTTGTTATTTGGAGATTATAAAGCCAAGCAAAGGGAAATAGTCCCCAGAGTGTACGTAGGTATCCCTCAAGGTGTTGATAAACCATAGGTATAGATTCAACTCTTAATCACAGGGATTGTTAGGAATCCTCTTAATTGCTGCATTCACAGGAATGATGCAGTTTCCTGAAGTGCTGAAGAAGTTACTAGAATTGACTTTAATTTTCTATAGCTATGAACATGTTGCATTCCAGACCCAGAATACTGGCTTCCTGATCTCTTATTATGTTTTCTTTTGAAGTTCACTATAATGGAAATGTTGAGGAAAAGGAGTTATAGAAAGATATAGGGGTATCACTTTTAGAAAGAAAGCAAATACATCCTTTTAAAGGAGTACTATCAATCTAACCATTGAATCTATATGAGTTTTAAAAGGAGTGATCAGGCAGAAGTTATTTAATAAAAGGTAACAGAGCCCCATTCCAACATTTAGCTGCCATTTAGTAGCAGGATATCTAAATTTCAGATACAGCTTAAATAGTGAGAAAGCGTTTTCAGTACTAAAAAGGTAAAGCTATATTACAGAGGGTGACAACCACATCAGTAAGCTGATCTTTGAAGAATATTTACCACTTTTAAAATCAAGAGCATCATAGGAGTTAACTATAATTGTGAATAGGATCTTTGTTAATTTTGGATCCCACATTTTATAATACCAAAGCTTGATTTTTCACTTCATGAACAAAGCAAAACAACAACCAACTTTTATTGGATGTCTGCTGCACAGCAAATTGGGAGAAGCTCAGTGCACATGCCCACCACATAATAAGTGCTCAATGCACAGCTGACTTATTGTTCAGTAAATACTTATTTTTCACAAATGTTAAAATATAATTGTAGAAGTATGTGTGGGTTTACAGCTCTTTAAATTAGCAAAATGCTCTCCTTCCCAATACTCTGGCTGAAATAGCCCCGTTTTTCAGAAGCGTATTTCCATCTGGAAACATTTTCTTGGTTACTAAATACAAAAACCGTTAGCTTTAATATTCTGATGCCATTCTTTAAGGGTAACAATATGTTCTGCGTTTGGAGTCTGTCCATCTTCTTCTTCATTACTGTATATTAACAATGTGTTCTATTACCGGGAGTACTTTGCTTTCAGATGGCCTTCAGCAAAGTGATCAGTGACCCTTTGTATTTTGTTACATTGATTGAGCCAACTGAAGGGTAAACTTGACTAAACAATTACATATGTCTGAATTCAGCCAAGTTTCTACACTGATTAAGGCCTCTGGGTTTTTCCTCTGGTAAATTTTTCTGCTTTGTTTTGACTTAGTGTCGACATTAATTTTTAAAAGACAGTTATAATTAATATGGGGTGCTTCATATCATGGAGTGAGATCATTGGTGGGGCTTGAAAATTGAATAATGGGGCCAGAAAAGGGCTTAGAACCAATTCAAAGTAAGATAAAATATAATAAAAATAAATAAAGTTAGAGTGGTGATTCATTGTGGAGTGATCAGGGACTGTCATATCCTGTGTTGTGGATTACTTATAGAATTTTGGACAAGAAGCCACTCAGAGATGCTAATGTGTGGGTTTTTAACTCTATCTGTCAACTACAATATTTTAAATGTTCCATTCAGAATAGTCATTCTGGCAAGAATTATGGAGAACTTTCTGGCCTATGCTCTGATTAAATATGTCCATGAAAGTGTTAGCAGAGATTCAAGGAGAGAAATTTTGGTTGTATTTGGTGATGCTTGGGGAAGGAGAGCAGCAATTAAGAGTAAAAATGGTGATATAAGATTTTTTAAAGTGTAAATTATGTAAGTGAGGTATATCCAGTGAAATTGAAAAAAAAAATTTCTGTACAAATCTAGGGGAGCTGAGGAAGGTAAACGTGTCAAGCAGAGCAGTTTCCTGACTGAGACATTTGTGGGGACAGGAAACTGGACCCTGCATTCCAGTGGGGTCACAAGGTGGCACTTCTGTTGGTACAACGCAGAAGCATGAATGACAGCCAAAGGAACAGGAGGGCATGCTTCCATGCAGAACAGAACATGACACCTCCAGTTCTCCAGTAAAATTACTAACGTTTCCAAATGCCAAGGTGCGGCCATTTCTCGAGGAAAATGGACAGACCACTGCACCCAAGTCGGATGTGGGATGAGGCCTGAAAGCCTGTACTTTTCTAAAGATCAAAGTTAAAAGCTCAGACACAAGAGAGGTGGAAGGAAGTGGTGGAACACTGAGCTGTTCTGGTTAGTGGTTCAGGGCTCCCTTGAGAGAAAGACCCCGAGTGGCTGTGAGCCTCACTTTCTGAGAACATCCGAGAGTCTGTGTTGCATGGAGGATGTGTAGAATTTCCTACCATATTTCAACCTAAAACGAGATGGAAAAAAAAGTATTTCAATCTAACAATAGGAACTAACAGATGAAAGAGCACTAAGGTATATGAAGTGCCTACCATGTGTCAGGCACTGTGCTTGGTATGTCCTACAGTTTCTGCATATTATAGAGAATAAGACCAATGCTAAGAAAAGCCATATGCTAAAGAATAAAAGCCCCACTTTAAGAACATGTATATTTAACTCCAAAGTCTCTTCTTTACTATCATATAATAACTTGACTTTGGGGAAGAAATATATTTTTTTCTGAAGTTAAAGGTTGGAATTGGTGAAGTCTATATGTGAGAATAAAGTAGGGAGAAGGAAAGACTAATTTTAATTTCTACCCAAGGTTTGTTGCCTCAGCATCTGACAAAGACATTTCTGTTCACACTGTGGCACAAAGTCCTGATAAAACATGTTTTTTGAGTGTTTCTGATTTCAAGGTTTTTCTGCCCAGAGCAGAAAACAGCTGTGTGCTAGGTAACATTTGCAAACAGACTCGAGGATTAGATGTAAAACTTTCCACAACACTAGCAACTATTATAGGGTGAAGGTGCCAGTATTGACTATAGGCTGGTAACTGCGGATGATGAAAGGCTGGCTCGTCTCTCGCTGCTTGGATGGTTTCTCATTCACAGGAGGCAGAAATCTGGAAACACACTGGGAAGGGAAAAGCTCAGCTGGCAGAACTGGGATTCAGAATGATAACATCTCCATTTAGAAAATAAAACATTATTCCGAATTCTTCCATGGAACAATGCTTCAGTTCATCTGCTGTGGGTTATGTGGGCTGTTTAGCTTTTTCTAAATGTTCTGTCTTCCAGGCAAATTATTGGTGAATGGCTGAGCATACGGACAAGCTTGCCCTGATACGTCTGCTTTGGTTTTCTCACCTTTGCTCTTTAGCATTTAATGTTAACTTCTCCTGTCATTTTTGTCGTTGGGACCAGACCTTAGAAATTCTGAATGAAGTGTCACGTCTGGCTCTGCGCTGGGAACCTAGTTGCTATCTGTAATTCTTCCATGAAGAGATCGATCCTTTCTAAGGGCCATATTTCCCATTCTCATCTTTCCGCTGTGCCCCTCTGGCCACTGGGAAGGGTGACATTGCAGACAGTGATACAGAGAAGCAATTCATCAGCTGTTCACGCAGCGAGGGAAGGAAAATCAATGAGAATATTTTAAAATGTGAAATGTGAATGATGGAAGGGGAGGGAGGTATCTCTAAGTAGAAGCAAAGCTCTAGAGGCTGCCAAATTTTTAGTGGGCATTGAGTAGTTTAGCTTCTAAAAGTCTTGGACAAAGTTCCATGGGGCTGAGCGTACCTGGGAGGCAGCCAACTCCTTCTTTCTCTGGGTGTCTTTGCGGGGAGCCTGCCTGTCTGTACCAAGCTTGTGCCCAGCTGCAGTTACAGAGCTGACTTCCTAGCTGTCTTCAAAGAACTCGCAGACACAGTCAAAATGGTGGTTGTTTATCTCTCTCCTTCAGCAAACCATATATTCGGCACTGGCCACTGAGTTTAGCTTTCTGATGTGCTGAACGCGAGACTCCAAATCAGAAGGCTTGGTGTGAAACCCCAGCTTTCCCACTCATTACCACTCAAAGCCTGCTGAGTCTTGGTGTCTACAGTTAATATGTGAAAATATATTTGAGGATTAGTTGCAAGGAGGATTTGGAAACACTTTGGAACATACACTGTAATTTTCTGATATAAGGGCTATTGAATTTTGTAGCATATCTTGAAATCTGCATCCCTGGTGAGGGGTGCGAGGTTTATGACTCTGTGTTAATGGTTCTCAATAAAAAGTATTTAATTGTTCATTTAAAGTGCTGAGATATCTCATCTCTGGGAAAATGTAGAGGATTTAACCAAATGGCAAAGGAGCCTCTGATAACAGAAATAATGATACTCTATTGAGCACTAACTATATTGTAAACATTGCGCCAGAAACTTTATTGATTATTACTTAATCTTTACAGAATTTATAATGTAGGTATTCAGTTCATTTTAGAGATGAAGAGAAAGACATCCAGGGAGGTTACTATTATAGAGAGTAGTGGAAGCTAACCCTTCCCCAAGTTACTTTCTCTCCTACCTCCCTGTTTATTTCATCTGCACTAATAGTCCCATTCTGAAAGGATCCAGCTGCTTCATTTGTTTACCTATTTATGCCCTTTTTTCCTCCCTAGAATGATGGCTCCTGGAGGATCCCTGCCATACCCTACCTGCAAGAGGCAACATGCAGATCTGCTTGGAAGGAAGAAAAGAAGGAAAGAAGGAAGGAAGGAAGGAAGGAAGGAAGGAAGGAAGGAAGGAAGGAAGGAAGGAAGGAAGGAAGGAAGGAAGGAAGGAAAAATTCACTATGCTATTGCTTGGCACTTTCAGCCCTAATACAAATATCATTTTTATTTTGGGTCTTATTTGTCTCCTGACGTTTAAGAACTTGATGGCAGAAATAACATGTATTGTCTATTTTCCTTCGCTAGCCACTAAAACCAGGTTAAGTATCAAAAAAAATGCTTGAAGTTAAAAATTAAAATCAATGTATAAAAAGTCAGTCTCAAAAAGGAGCATGATAGATCAGACTAGAATTCAGGCGAAGAAAAATTTCTGGTGAACTTTATTATTCTGTTATTATTCAGTCTGTTATAGAAAAAGAGAATTGTTGGATCTATTGTTATGAAAAACCTAGGAAATATAAAAACTTAAGAAGATGCTAACTCAGTATGATTTATGCTGAGTTCATTTCCCATTTTTGGACATTGATTAATTCTATGTTAATATACACCAAAGTAAGTTAGGATTTGCCACCAAAAGATACAAATTTCACTTTGACAGGCATTCTTGTTCTGTCTTACCTGTCTCCTTTCATATTTAATCATCTGTAGCTTCTCTGTCACTCATGAAGCTGCAGAAAGCTTTCTCTCTAAATGTCACTTTGCATCTTAAATTTGTATTTTTACATCAAAATCAAGGATTCTCCCACATAATGGGCAAAGCTTTTTCTCCAGGGGATACAGAATCATGATAAAGGCAGGGGAAACACTAGCTGCTAATATAGACTGCCTGTAATAAGCTTGAACTTTCCTGTTTTTGGTAATTTTGTGGAACCCAAACACATATTTTATTTAATATACATTTATTACTTATTTTTTGAACTCCTGTCATGTAACAGTGCCTGTCCTAAGTATGCAATATTCTCACAAATAAACTTTCCAATAGAAATAGTTTGGAGATTAGCAAACTTTTACCATAAAGGACCAGATAGTAAATATTTTAGCTTTTGTGGGTCATGCAGTCTCTGCCACAACTGATCAACTGCCATTGTAACATGAAAGCCTCCATAGACAACACATAAATGGATGGACCTGGCTGTGTTCCATTGAAACTTTAGGAAAACAGGACTGGAGCTTCATTTGGCCCAGGACCACAGTCTGCCAACCAGTGGAAGGGTTGAACACTTCTAATAAAACTTATAAATGACATATAACCTATTTCAAACCATTCTTGTGATTTATGGCTAATTTTTACAAGCTCTCCCTCTAATTATTAAAAGAGCCTATGAAAAATATGGACAAAATGATACTGGCTCTCAGCTTGTGGACCAAAGTTTTGATTTAATATTTGATTTCTCTTATGACAGAATCATGGTTAGCGTTGCCTCTCTAAAATATTGTCACTTAAAATGCAATGGTGACACTACTTTTAGTAATCCTGGGAGCTACTGTCCCAGAAGATATGCATGCTCATGGAAGATTAAACCAGAGCGATGTAGGAACAAGGACAGGAGTCAGTCAGAGAAGCTGTACTTTTTGATAGATGGTAATTCAACCCTATTGGCCAAGAGAAAGGCAGGACTTGTTTTTTTATTTTTAAATTCAGAATCTTTTAATTAACCAATGTCAGAGACTCCTCTTTTTAAATTTTATTTATTGATTTTAGAGAGGGAGAGAAAGAGAGACATCAATTTGTTCCACTTATTTATGTGTTCATTGGTTGATTCTCGTATGTGTCATGACCAGGGATCAAACCTGCAACCTTAGTGCATCAGGACCACGCTCCAACCAACTGAGCTACCTTGCCAGGGAGGAGACTCCTCTTTTACGGCAGTCACTCTGTGTGGAATCCTGGTTCCATCACTTACTAGCCATTAAACTTTGGGACTGTTACTATTTCTGAGAGGTAGTTTTTTATTCAAGAAAAATGGTGAAAGAAATTTTACCTAATTCCCTGGGTTGTTGTGGATAAATGGGATGATGTATACCAAGTTCTTATGCTAGTGCTTGGAACATAGTCAATACTAAAAAAGCAAAAGCTATTTTCAAAAATAGTAACAGAAAACACTCATGACTTACCAGCCTCAAATCTTGTTCTAAGTGCTTCATTTATCATATTTCCCCATGTATAATATGCTCCCATGTATAAGACATACCTTAATTTTGGGGCCCAAAATTTGAAAAAAAAATGTATTACATAGAGTTATTGAATTCAAGTTTTAGTCATCATAAAATTCACACAAGGCCTCATCACTGTCAAAAAAGTGGGAAATGCAAGTAAAAAAAAAATCTACAGCCACTGTATAAAGATGCACTCAGTTTTTAGACCCCATTTTTTTTTTAAAAAAAGGGTGCATCTTATACATGGGGAAATATGGTACATATTAGCTCATTTAACCCCAACAGTAGCATTGTGAGGAAGGCACTATCACTATCTTTATTTTATAAACAAGGGGACCCATATACCGCTTACAAATGGTGAAACTGGAATTTGATTGGACAGTTTGTCCCAGTATATGTTTTAACCACTCTGGCTGCCACCAAAAAGATGGAAGTCTCTTGTCTGTCTGTCCGTAAAGGGGCAACTGTTTCTTATTACCCAATTGAGAATAGGTAGAGGTGTCATATTTTCTTTTATGAAAATGAAGAGAGCTACCACTGTATTTGGATAAAGGAACATTCATCACAAACCTCTCAATCTCTGACCTACCTAGAGGTTCCATTCCTGATGCTGATGAATGTTTGCCTTCTGAATTAGAGCGTAGAATTCCTTTTCTTTTAGAATAGTGTTATAACAGTTTATGAAACATAATTGAATAATATCAGTAACGCTATATATACTACTCCCTGTGCATAAAAGCCAAAGACTTATGTAGGCCAGCCTGGTGTTTTAATAATGCAATAATGGGAAAAACTCTGATGTTTCTGGCACTGATTTATAAAATGACATTTGCTCATGCTTTGCATATAGAATCAAACTAACACTGCATTCTGAAAATGGCTATATATTTTATATCTCTGACTAACCTATTTAAAATTGCACCTCTTCAATATCAGCATTTCATATCCTCCTTATCTGCTTAATTTTTCTACACAATCTGATATGTCACAACCCAATAAACTATGTATATTTGTTTACATACTCTGTGTATTTTTTCCCTGATCCCCCCCCCCCGTCATATACATTTAGAATGTAAGCTTTATAGAACAGAGATTTCTGTTTTATTTGCTCATTACTGTGTTCCCAGGGTCTAAAATAACACTCAAAATACTCAAGCAAGCATTCAACACATTTTGTGGAATGAATAGACCTATTATATCGTCATATGTAAGAAGTTTCCTTTTTCTTTAGGCAGATAGAGCCTACCCCATAGTTCATCTCTGAGATAGTAGTTCTATGGCAAATGTATGAGAAAGTCAAGTGTAGTGTTGCTATCAGAGCCTTTGGATCAGATTTTAGGATTAAACTCTTAGTTCTTTCAATTTTTGATTGGGTTCAGAGGTGGATTTAACGGCAGGCATACTGGGTGTGTTCCCTGGGCCAAGCCTTCTGAAGGGCCCCGCAAAACCCCAACTTTACACTTTTTTCTAATGACACCAAATTTGGTTTTATGTGTGCAATTTAAACATTAATAGTACATAATTTTTATTTATTTATTTAAAAATATGGTTAACATGTATTTTTATTTTTCCTGTCTCTCTTTTTATTAAGGGGCCCAATATTTTCTTCTGTGCCCGGGGCCTTAACCAACCTTAATCCGCCTCTGACTGGGTTACCTTGAACTTAATGTGGTTTGATCTCAGACTCCTCACCTTTAAAATGGAGAAGATAAATTACTCCTATGTCATCAGGGCAAAGGAGGTGACCTGTAAAAATCCCCAAGCACCATGCTTGGTGCATAGTAAGAGTTCATAAGTATTACTTATCAGAAAGGTTGATAAGCCATGGACAGTAGTACACAAATGGGACAGACTATTTCCCAGGTTACTTTCCAGGTGGGAGGAAGCCCAGACAAACTGCCTGGTACATGATATTAACTGAAGAATCTAAGTTAGAATATTTACACAGTGACTCTTGAAATGGGATGAAAGGTTTTGAAGAGGGTTGTAAGAATCTCTTGGGCCAGACCAGGCAGTGGCACAGTGGATAGAACATCAACCTGGGGCTCAGAGAACCCAGGTTCAAAATCCCAAAGTCGCTGGCTTGAGTGCTGGCTCACTTGGCTTGAGCGCAACAGTTGCTGACTTGAGCATGGGATCATAGACAAGACACCATGGTGGCTGGCTTGAGTCCAAAGGTCACTGGCTTGAGTAAGGGTCACTGGCTCAGCTGGAGGCCCACGGTTAAGGCACGTATAAGAAAGCAATCAATGAAGAACTAACGTGCTGCAATGATGAGTTGATATTTCTCATCTCTCTCCCTTCCTGTTTGTCTGTCTCTCTCTCTCTTTCTTGCTAAAAAAAAAAAAAAGAATCTCTCGAAATTGTTCCATCCCCTTTAGAATTTGCGATGGAATGTGCTTCTGCTACTATAGGTAAAGTTTCCTGTTCTTATGGAGTTTGAAAGTTGATAAATTTGCAATACATTATTAAGATATAATGTTCAAATCTTTATGATGCCTGTAAACACGGCATATATCTGAAATATAGGCTAGTTAGTACACGAGGAAATCACTACTCATTACAGACACTGTGCAGAACGTTTCCCATGGTGTTTTACTTCTGAATGCAGACATTTCTATTCCTCTTTGGGGAAAAATGACTTGGTGAATTTTATTCTTGCTAATCATCATATTCCTTGTTGCTTTTATGATAAATTATTGGTGTTTTTGAGAGAGTACTTTATATTCTAAATAACTTGACTCTTTTTAATATTGGGATTCTACTGGATTGGTTTAGCTGAGGTGGAAAGGTGACCTTACCAAATGAATAGAATTCTCAGTCTAAAAGCTTTACTCTCTAACATTTTAAAAGCTAGCAGCACTGTCTTAAAATGAGCTTACATTTAGGTATCAGTTTGTAAAAATTAATGTACCTTCCTTCAGTGTTAACAAGAGCTTCTTAATGACCATTAAAGATTACTTGAGAAGATAATTCACAATGACACAGCCCAGAAATTTCTGTCTTTTAGCTAACTAGGTGCAATAGGAACATGAGCATTCTTTCAGTGCTGCAGTTTTCTTGATTAAAGAAAAAAAAAATCAAGACTGCCTATTCGACTTGTGGTATATGCACGGATAATTGTTGACTTGAAAACATGTTTAAAGAGGGAACAATAAGCCTGATACAATTTAATTACCTCTCTTGATTAATTATTCTGAGGAAATGGGTGGAGTTGGGGAAGAATCAGAGACAGATACTGTTCTTCATTAGCTTAAAAGCCACCGTCAATAACAGCAGTTTTCTACTTGTCTGGATTTGGGGTCTGCATTGGATTTCGAGTGGCGGGCACCGACTTACTGAGCGGGAAGAGCTTCCCTAAGGAATAACCGAGCATCCTTCACGATGCTGAAGTGGGAAGAGTGGTGCACAGATGAAGGAGGTGTCGTTCTGTGGAGCCTCTCTGGCTTATACCTTTAGTGTCTCAACGGTGTTGGAAGGCACAAAACCCGACAAGAGTCAAGCACCCTTGGTTGCGTCAATCCTTGTTTATCATTTGCACCTTATGATATCATCTTCCTTTGAGCTAAAGTCAGTAACAAAGTGAAGTCAAGAACAGTGTGCAAAATGGAGTGGGTTGCTTTTGTCCGAGGCTAATTGCTTTTGAGTGTGTCTCCAGGATCCTTCAAAGATAAATTGGAGAGAGCCAAGGTGTTTGCGGGAAGACAAAACAGGCTGTGGACACCAGATATGCCAGCTGGAGATGCTGATAAAGGAGAGACCTGGCTCAAGGTGTGAGGACAGTTATTTTCCGTGAACTGTTTCTGTTCACGATGTGTCTAAGTAAGGGATTTATCGAGGCCCTTGGCTTCTACCAATTTGGAGGCAGAGCTTCAGGTGGAACATTATTGTGAATGTAGAAATCTGGGCCCCAGAGGTAATGCATCAACTCCGGTCCAGTGTAGCTCTTACCATGAGACCCTGGCGTCAGTGAAGGGAGTGAAGTGCTAAGTGTAAAATTGTGCTGATTGTGGGTATGTTACTGACCCCAACAGTGAAGGAAACACCGAGTACAATGAAATGGCTTACCTAAATAGGACACTAAGTATAAATACCTTTAGGATCAGGGCCTCTGTCTAAACAAAGGGATGCAGTTTTCCTAAGTTTCTTGAGATGTTAACTGGGAGTAAGTCCCAGGAGGGCCCCACCATTAAGTGTTTAGATGTTGCTAAGGAATTCAGAATACCTGTCATTTACTATTACACCAGGTCAGTTTTTCTAAACACCAACAGAACTTAATTCTGTTATCATTCTACCTGTCATCTACCTCTCTTATTTTCCACCATGACTGACCATGCCTCTCTTCATGTCCCCTGCCTCTGCCGTTGTCTCTTCATTCTCAATTGATGACTTTCTATTCTATTTCACTAAGAAAGCAGGGACCAGCTTGTAAGAACTCATCAGTCCTGCCCTATCGCTTAAAATTGATCTGCAACCATAAACATCTTTATCTCTTCTCCTTGCACTTTACTCATTCTTTCTTTAATTCACTTGTTTATCCATTTATTTGTTTGGCATTAATTGGATACTTCTAGGTGCCAGCACTGTGCTAGGTGCTGCAAATGGATCAGTGACTTAGACATTATCCTTACTGACAGGAAAAGAAAGATGCCCCTTTTGTCTCTAAAGTAATTTGCTTTGTCTACAGTTTTTATGGCATTTTATTTTAGGCCTCCTCAGGCATCATGCTCTATCAAAATTAAATCTTGCTTGTATATCTACAAATAATTTCTCCCACTCTCCTAGCTTTCTGCATCAGGATTTAACAGGCTTAGGTTTCTTCTGTCTTGAGAAGTGAAATAAAATAAAGCAAATTAAAATACTCTTATGTCTGCCTGTCATTACTATGCTCTCTCTCTCTCTCATAATCAAGTCTGTTAAAACAGCTGTCTACTCTTATTTACTGTCCAGTACCCCTCCCCCATCAATTCACTCACTCACTCTATGAAATCCAATTCTATCCTCCCAACACTGTATGGAAACTGTACTCACAAAGGGTACCATTTCCTGTTCCGGTGCTTTCCTAGTTCTTGTCTTTACCTCTTTCCATTGACCACCCTCTCATGTCTCCTTTGGCTTTTGTGATTCTACTTTCTCCTGGTTTTCCTCCTCCCTCTCTGGCAGGTCCTCTTGTTCATTTTATGAGGTCTTCATCCTATTCTCCCCAGAATTTTGGCTACTCCAAAGTTTCTCTTCTCTTCCACAATCTTTTCCCCAGCCTTCTTATCTACTCCAGAGCCTTCAACAAACCATCTGTATACTGCTTGCTCCCAAATCTATATCTCCATGCCAGATGATCCTTCTGAGCTCCAATTCTACATTTTTTACTGTACCCTGGCAGTCTATAGACACTTCAACTGCAACATGGGCAAAAGTGAATGAAGTATTCTCACTGCCCTGAAATATATTCCTCCATTAATTGTCCGTATTTAGGCAAATTATCCTATACAATTCATAAGAACAGTAGCTGTCATTTATCATTTCCGCATACCAGGCACATACACAGTACTTTATACAGATTTTTGCACTAAATCCTAATGATAGCTACTTTTAGAAATAGGTGCTATTACTAGCGTCCTTTTTTACAAATGTGCAAACTGAGTCAAATTAACTTGCTCACATCACTTAGCTAACCCTGGCTCTGACCCCAGGGAGAACACAGGTTCTCAGCTGTCACTCTCCTTTCTTTCTCAATAGTCCAAGTGATTTACCTTTGACTCCTTTATCTTCCCTTTCCCTTGCATCTACTCACACCAAGTCTATTGGTTCTATTCCCACTGTATTTCTTTCTTTCCATTCTTACTGCTTTTTACCTGCTCCTATTAGGCCCTTTGCAGAATCATCATCATGCCCAGAGAGCTGCAGAACTCTTCTTAACTAATTAATGTCCTTGACTCTGGTCTAATCTTCATCCGCATTGAAGACAGTGATCTTCCTCAAGCATAAAACTGATGATAATATGCTTTGCCTTGTAATCTTCCAGGTACTTTTTATAGCCCTTTAGAATTTTGTCCAAATCAATCAACGTTTTATAGAAAGTCTGTATGTCCTGGACTCTGCCTGCCTCATTAGTCTCATCTTTTGTTGTTTAGCCTTAATGAGCTACTTGAAGTTCTCTGGCCTGATTGTGCTCTTTGGGGACTCTTAGCCTTCACAACTACAGTTCCCGCTACATGACTTCCTTGACATCTTCACCTATAAAACTACCGCTGATGTGCAAAGTCCAGCTTAGGAGCTTCCTCTTCCAAAAAGCCTTTCTGATGCTTACCTCTCTTTTCAAGCCATCTAAGTCAGGTGACACTACTTCATGCTTTTTCCTACAGTAACACTTATTCTTTTACTCTTTTAATTATCAACTTGTTCCCATTACACTGCAAACTTTTTGTGAGCAGGTACTCTGTTTTGTATTCTAGTGCCTAATACAATGCCTTATATGTAGTAGGTTTTCAATAAAATCGTAAATGAGTAGGTATAAATCTGTCCTCGCCCCCACTCGTTCCTATTTCATATAATAATACCTTGGAAGGGTTGTAGTAATTTAACAAAACCATCTTCAGTTGCAGATAACACCTCCTCTGAATACTGCAGTGGGTTTATGTAAAAGTTTTGGCTTGATTAATGTTAACGCGCTCACAGAGTGTCTAATTGATTCATAAAAACATGCCTGGAGGTCTATCCTAGCATTTGATAATTTCTGTTAAATATTTCTCCTATAAATTCACCCCAGAGCTTAGCCTATTTCTTTGTTTCCTGGTAGAGCAGAAAATATCTCAGAACACATTTTTCTCCTACTCTCCCCCACTCAAATTTTTAGTATGCATCATCTTTCAAATGTGTGCCAAGTACAATCAATCAGAAAACCAAACCCCGGTCAGAGGACACATAGCAGGTTGTCAGACTGCATACTGGTGCAGGTTTGAGTCACTTGAGTTTACAAATAATCTTTACAATGTCACGGGGGTGCTCTGCATCTACCCGGCCGCTGCCCTCTCTGATGCTCCCAATGGTGCCGCATCTCTTTGTGTCATGTCCTTATTCTCTAAGCTATGAACTGCTGTCTGTGGAAAATATACCAAGTTCCCCCATAATCATAAATCCCCATAAAACTCAACCAACAAAGACACAGAATGGAGAGGCGCAGGATGTCTTACTTACTTGCAGCAACTATATAATTATGTTCAGGCAGTCTGTCCAAGCGCTGGAGCCAAAAGTCACCAGGGTTGTTTATGAAAGGCTGCAGCGTTTTCTTTTCCAAAATGATGTTATCTATTTCTATTTTAACTAAAGATGACTGTCAGGTGTTTTCCATTATTCATCATATTTCATATGCACATGTATTTAGCCCTATTTAATTTTCTGAACTAATTTAATTTTTAGTTTATTCGAGTTCTCCCCATGTGCCTCTCATGAATCTCTGAAGAGCTGTGTTTGGTTCTAGTGGCAAGGTTATGACTTCTCAGTTTTACATAAATCCACTTATTCTTTTTAATTTTTTTTTCATTTTGAAAAAAGAACAGATTTTAATGACTTGCATGTAAACATTTTTTGCATTTTGTATTTGTAGAGTAATTCCCTGTTTAAAAGTTAACACAAAATGTATTTGTTGAATGATGGGTGGATACATTCATCAAGGAATATATTCAGGCCACTTACTCTTTTAACTGAGTCCTCTCTCTCCTTCCATCATTCTTCTTTCTCTACTTTTTCTCCAAACTGGGAGCATCCAATAAAACTTGATCTTTGGCCTTCTGACCATCCTCCAGGAGGGGAAAATAGGTCTTTTTTATCTCTAGCAAGAACTTCATTTCTCTTCTAGCCTCCTACATGTAAGGCTTCATCCAGAAATCAGTTTTTGTCAGTTCATTCTTCCCTCTTTTAAAATTCAACCTTAGTCATACTGCCCCCCCCCCATTATTTTAATGATGTCTAAATATACATATCCGGTCTGGACCACTTATTTACAATCTCAAATTTCCACATCTTAATCTCAACCTGAAGATTTTAACATCCCCCCCACTAAAGTTTCTTTTACCAATTCCATTTTCAGTCTCCCGAAAAATAATCTTTTAAATCATATTTGATTTTGTCATCTCTCTCATCTTTTATAGCCAGTTTTTACTAGTTTTGTCATTTATCAATATGTCCCAGGCACCATGACACTGTGGACACAGATATGAATGGGATGATGTTTCAGCCATTGTGGGTGCACAATCCGGTGGGAGAGACATTTGAGCAAATTACTGCGTTATCATAGTGTGCAGTAGAGATGCAAGAACAAAACGCTGTGAAGGGGAGGGAGAGCAGCAAAGCCCTCCAGCGGAGGCCAGGAAAACTGCTCGGCAGGGTGACCGAGAGAGGGTGGATTAGCCGCCAGGTGAGCTCTGCAGAATGCTTGTAGTTGGGGGATGGGCGCACTGGCTTGGAGGCGTGGTCGAGTGTGGCCAGTTTAAGAAACTGCTTGTCGAATGGCATGCTGGGGACAGGAGCAGAGGAGTTTGGGAAAATAAGATTGGAGCTGAAGATAAATGTCCCAGGGTACCATGATAATGCCGAAGGGTTTAAACCCCCTAAGAAATAAGCATATTGCAGGATTTTAGGCAGCGCAGTAATGCTGTGAAGTTTGCAGTTAGTGATTCTAGCAGCTCCCTAGGGGATGATTTAGAAGAGGGCAACTTAGAGACAGGGAGGTTGGTTAAAAAGCCTTCGCAACAGTTTGGAGAGGCAGAGACCAGACTCTGTCCACAGTGCAGAGAGGAGATGATGAGACTGGGATGCAGGAAAGAGCCACAGAAAGAAGAGGCTGGATGTGGGAGGGGTTCCAAGGAAAAACACTCCAGGTACAATGACTCTAGGAGAGTAGGAAGTTTCCACATAGGCATTTAAGGCATGAAAACCGGGAACTCATCATGGTCCTGTCAGTGAATAGACAGAGGTCACTGAGGGCCTATTGTAATGGAAACTCCAAAGCTAAAGCACGTGCTGTGTCTATAGTGGGGTCCCCAAACTTTTAACACAGGGGGTCAGTTCACTGTCCCTCAGACCGTTGGAGGGCCGGACTATAAAAAAAAACTATGAACAAATCCCCATGCACACTGCACATATCTTATTTTAAAGTAAAAAACCAAAACGGGAACAAATACAATATTTAAAATAAAGAACAAGTAAATTTAAATCAACAAACTGACCAGTATTTCAATGGGAACTATGCTCCTCTCACTGACCACCAATGAAAGAGGTGCCCCTTCCGGAAGTGCTTCGAGGGCCGGATAAATGGCCTCAGGGGGCTGCATCTGGCCCGTGGGCCGTAGTTTGGGGACCCCTGGTCTATAGCGTGTGGCTTTCCCTGGCATTGCTCAGTAGCGGGATGCCAGGGAGATCCGAGAGGGCAGGTGCTGGTGACTGTGCTTGGTCTCCTGGCCTCACTGACCCAGCCCCAGCCTGCATGTGCTCCAGATTTGTTCCCATGTCTCCTCTGCATGAACCTTTGGCCCATATCTGGTTAATCTCATCACTATTCCTCAGACAATATATTTTATTTTTAAAATTTTTGGATTCTTCTCTCTCCTGTTGATAACACTGTCATATCCTTGACCGCTCCTTCCTTTGTCAGGAACACTTTCTTTTCTCACTCTCTTTAACTAACCTTCCCCACGCCTCTAGACACCTTTCATTTGGCAGCTTCAAGAAATTCACTTTAAACTCCATCAATCTCACCAGTATTTGATTCTCTCTTGCCCTATGATTGATATTAAAAGAAGCTCAGGAGCAGATGTGCTGGGTTCAAATCCTGGCTTTGCTACAACTAGCTGTGTGACCTAGAGCAGGTCACTTAGCCTCTTTAAGCCTTCAAATCCTCTTCTATAATTAGTGCTTTCTATATTAGTTTCTTCTTTAATTAGTGTTTGTTGTGAAGATTTATTGTGCTAATTCATGTAAAACACTTAGAACACTTCAAAATGCATAGTAAAAAGTCAATAATACCTAGCTTCTGTTATGTGTGTGATTGTACTTGCATTTTGCTCTGGGCACACAATAGGTGCTCAAGAAGTATTTACTCATTTGATCTTATGAATATGTTATTAGATGAACCTGGAAGATGTATCTCTATTATAACCTCTAAACTTTGTCTTTTTCAGGAAAGAATTACCAGTCTATATTTTTGCTATTTCATGAATAAGGAGGGGGTAAATATTTTAAATATAAATATATATAATTTAGATATAGTAAATAACTCTTCAGTGCTTATTGTGTACTAATCATTTATTTCCTCACAGTAACCCCAAAGTGGGTATTATTACTTTACATATGAAGAAACTGCAGTATCAAAAAGTACCATATTTCTCCATGTATAAGATGCACCCTTTGCCTGACCAGGCGGTGGTGCAGTGGATATAGCATTGGACTGAGATGCTGAAGACCCAGGTTTGAGACCTCGAGGTCGCCAGCTTGAGCTTGGGCTCATCTGGTTTGAGCAAAGCTCACCAGCTTAGACCCAAGGTCGCTGGCTCCAGCAAGGGGTTACTCAGTCTGCTGTAGCCCCGCTGTCAAGGTACATATGAGAAAGCAATCAATGAGCAACTAAAGTGCCACAGTAAAAAATTGATGCTTTTTATCTCTCTCTCTTCCTGTCTGTCTGTCCCTATCTATCCCTCTCTCTAACTCTCTCTCTCTGTCTTTGTCAAAAAAACAAAAAGATGCACCATTTTTCGAAAAATTTGGGATCTAAAGAGAGTGCGTCTTATACAGTGGTTGTAGATTATTTTTACTTGCATTTCCTCCTTTTTCACATGGATGAGAAGTTGTATAAATTCTATGATGAATAAAACCTGAGTTCAATAACTTTATGTAATACATCTTTTTTTCAAATTTTGGGCCCCAAAATTAAGGTGCGTCTTATACATGGGATTGTCTTATACATAGGGAAATATGGTAAAGTAAATTATGCAAATTATAGAGCTAGAACTAGAAGAGTTGGAAGTTGAACTTCTGGTTTTCTGACTGTGAAGCCCATGCTCACCTTCCTTCAGTATACATCTAATATACGGGATCTCCTGATCTAACTGCAGCCCGAACTAGGATCCTGAGCTTTGCTTGTACCTGTGAAACCGTCAAGAGTAGAGAGGCCTTCACAAATTGGAAAGTATAAACGAACTTGGTATTTGGGAGAGTCTGGTGCGATATGCCTAAATCTATGGGGAAGTAATAAATATAGATAAGACCTTTCTTCTTGTATTCAGTGCCATGCTTAATAAAACCAATGCCTGTCCAGTTACCCCAGCTAAGAATCTGGGAGTTCCTTTAGGAGTTTCTCTCATTCATCTGTCAAACTAATAGTTAAATTCCCTGATTGGACTCATATACATCATTCCTAGCCTTCCCTATTGTTACCTCCTAACTCAAGGCTTCTTTACTTTTTGGTTGGAAGCCTTATCTCTCTTTTCCTTGTGCTGGGATGACAATTTTATGAAAAGAGTTCCCACAAGTCAAGTTCCATTTGCTACTGTCCTGTTAGAGGCCTTCAGTGGTTCCCACATGCTTTAGAACCAAGTTCAGATGCCTTCAGATGATACACAGAGCTTTCCAGGTCTTGCCCTGGGCTCATCTCAGTTACATAAATTACTACTTCTTTTGGTTGGAAGGTCTTGCTCTTCATGTTGGCCTGGGCTGGTGAATGACTTTCATTATGCGAGAGCAGAAGTGACTGATTTGCTGGGGGCTTGTTCTCCAACCTTAAGCACAGTGTTCACCCCTTTCTTCTCACCTCTTCCGTACACTGTACAGCCTGAACTTGTACTTTCCAATTGCTTTTGAATAGTGATCTTTCATATTTTACTGCAGTTCCATAAGATAGCGGCTATCATTAGTTCTCTAGAGCAATGTCTGGCACAAGATCAGTGCTCAGTAATTGTGTATTGAATTAAAGAAATAATGGATGAACAAAGCCAGAAAAATGATGAAAAGGTCAGATTTTAACAGGCTTTGAAAACCAGTCAGAGGAAATTGGGATATTTCTTTTTGAAAGAAGGTGATATGAGCAAATTATTGTAGGAAAATTAGTCACATAGGAGCCTTCCAATAGATTTGTTCTCATCTTTACACCTCTGCTCACACTGTTTTCCTCCCCATACATAAAACCGACTAATTCAGAAGTGTATGCAAAGTACTATAAAAGCATAGGTAGAACTCCTAACATACATAGTTATTACTAGGCATTTGGGCATATACACCTGCCTGAGAAATACAGGGGGGGCTTGCTGGGGTGCATGGGGGCATCACTGGATCTTAGCATTGAAAGATAATTGGGAGTTTGCCAGATGAAGGGCATTCCAGCTGAGAAGACATGATCTGATAACCCTAGAGTGTCAAGTGGAGTTAGAAGAACCAAAGGAGATGATGCTGAGAATGTGGGAAGGAGCAAGGACCTTACTTGTTATGCTGAAGGGTTTAGGCTTTAAGCCTCAGGGAGCTAAAAAAAAAATCATTTTGATAACATATCTCTGTGTTAGAGATATCTCTTGGTGAGCAATGTGCAGATGATTAGTGAGGGGGAGTGGAGTGGGAATCAGAGAGGCTGGTGAGGTGTGTTTTGCACTAAAGCAGGTAACAAATGGTGAACTAGAACAATGGCAGTGTGTCGGAGGAGTTCAGTGTGAGCGCGAGGAGCTAGAAGCTCCAGGACTCAGCTCTCACTGAGATTTGCAGGTGGATGGGACAGACAGGCAGTTACAGGGGCTCCTAGATTTCTGGCTTGGGAACCTAAAATAGAGAAGAAACAAGGATGTGGGGTTTATCAGGGAAAATAATAGGTTTAATGTTACACAAATTGGATTTGATGTACTTACACGGGGCCCAAAAGACAATTAAGTAGGGTCAGGAGATGTCTTTGCTGGAGCCGTGGATGGAGGCTGATAGGAGGTCGTTGTAAGGGTGGGGATGAATGGGAGTAGGTGGAATGACAAAAGCAGGGCTGGGGAGGCCAGATGAGAGGTGGATATAGCAGGACTGCAGCCTGGTTCAGATTCCCCTCACTAGTCAATTTCTTTTTGTGTTCAACTTTTTTTCTTGCTTTTGACCCTTTCTCCGTGTTGCTGCTTTTAGACACTCTGTCCATATTTCTAGCCTTTGCTGAATGCTACAAACTCCACAAAACCCTTCCTCCATTCCCCCTGTTTTTCTTCTCCCCTCGCCGACGTGTGTCCTCTGTTGTAGAACATGATGGTCCACTCAGGATTATTTGTGTGCATGGCTGGCAGTGTGCTCCTTAGAGGTGAAGAGCCTGTCTTTATGTTTCCTTATAGCCTCTACACCTCTGACAGTACTAAGTGCTTTGGGGGGGGGGTGTTTAATTAAATTGAGCATGCTATTAAATATAAAAGACTTACTGCAAAATTTTGCTTAATGTTGACCAAGATCTAACTTTGACCTTTCACCCTTCCAACTCATTAAAAAAAAATAAGAAAACTGAGAACACTGATACAGCCTCACCTTCATCTGTTTGGAACTTGAGTTATCTGTTTGCATTATAAAGAGTTCACAGGAAGCTATATAAAGAAGTATAAAATATTTTGTCATTTTCAAGGTTAGCTGATTTTACAGTGGTGTGTGTGTGTGTGTGTGTGTGTGTGTGTGTCCAAACTGAGAATTCTGAAGGAGTATAGGTTTTCCTTTTTGGTTGGCATTTAGAAACATTAATTTTTCTTTGCTGGTGCAATTACAGCTCAAAGCTGCAAGTATAAAATTGAGAACAAACAACATGTGTTCAACTCACTGTAGGACATAAAGCATTTAACTCCAGGGGATTTCCACTTAGTCAATTTATGGGAGATGCACAAAGTCCGTCCTCATAGAGGATGTAAGTCAGAAAATATAAAGTTATTTTTTAATAATAACAATAAGATGGCACTCTTAAATATTTGTGTGCTAAGTAAAAAAAAAAAAATCGTACTTTCCTCCCCAACATAGAGATCTTTATACTATTAAGAATATGCTTGAACCCAGAAAAGTGGAACAAATAACACAATTATAAATGAAAGACAGGCCAGTGAAAACATTATAAAAATAGTCCCAGTGAACTTGAGAAACCTCTAATTTAGGCATAATCCTGAAGAGTTTAGTATCATTAATTTGCCTTTAAGGTGAATTATTGATTAAGCTACTCATACAACTTAATGGACTTTGTGTTCCCAAATCTCAGGCCTACTGCCTGATATTTCACCTGTCTCCTTCCTTTTGTGTCTTACCGGTCTTTGTTGTTTAAGTTTCCTTCTTTACAAAGTGAATAGCAATAGAGGTACGAGTTAGAAGGAGGCAGGGAGAGAAGAGAAAGGACACATTAAAGACTTCTCTTTATTTGAAAGTCTTCATTTTTTATGAGCACATCACACTGCAGGAAATTGCTTGAGAGAGAGATCGGAGGCTGCTTCGGGGATGCGGGACAGGAGGGGGAAGACAGCTGAGGAGATGGGGGCGGGGAGCAAATAGGACTTTTGTCTGATGCAACTCCTTAATTTGAATAGTGTCTCTGAGTAATTGTTATCCCCATTTTATTGATGAGATCATTGAAGTTGAGAGAAACTGACTCACAGCCTTCCCTATTTTCTTCTTTTCTGTGCTGTGCTCCTTGAGAATATTAACTTTAACGTTTTCATGTAAAATCAGGACATAAAATTATGTACATAGTAATATGTATACATGCTACAGTTATATAAAAATATTAAGTGAAAACATCAGAAAAAGAATATAACTAGCTGGTAATGAATTGTGGTTTTAAGAGGTGGGGGTTTTTGCTTTCTTCTTAGTTTTCTGTGTTTTTCCATAAACACGTGATTGCCTTTATGTTGTCATCACAGTAACAATGACAACAACAACCAAAGGACGTACTGCTTCAAAAAAACCCTGCTTTTGTTTCTTGGGCTACCAACATTCTTCGACTAAGGTAGAAGGGTTTTAAGAAAGTTATGGGAACTAAGACTGTTCGGCGTTTTAAAGGTCTGTTTAGTCCCATAAAACCCATAATAAAAATTTTGCTGTAAAGTCCTGAAGCTTCTACTTGGGCTATGTTACAGTTCCCCCACCGGCGATGCCAACAGAAAGGAAAACTACATGGGAGTGACTCCACTGAAAATAAAGCCAGTGGTGTGACCACTATGTGTACTGCAGACGCCGGCGTCCTGTGGGAGCACACGCTGAATGGCATGTGTTCATCCACGACAGTCTGTGGGAGGCACATGTTTTTGTTGCCTCCAAAATGCCAAAAAAACCCAATCAATTTCTTAGCAATGTACAGTCAATAATAGAAATATTTTATCCACACAAGGCTGAACACCTGAATTGACTGACCAGAGAGAAGATTTTTGCGTTGTGCAGATACGTACAGCTGAAATGTGATAAATTGATCATTTTAACTGCATTTCCATCAGAGAACTTTTTTGTCTATGCGATTTCAAGTCATTGGTTTAAATAATTGACTTCCTTGAAGTCAATTTATTGAGTATTTATTTGTTTCCTAAAATATAATTAAATCTCTGAATAATAGGGGGGAAAAAAGATGCTGGTTTGGGTTTTCTGCATAGAAGAAATAAGTTCAAAACAAACGAATAGAAAACTCACATTTGTCCCTGACATATAAATGTTCCTTTATTTCCCTTTTAAATGTAGTTTTTTTAGGCTACACACATTTGACTTTAATAACTTGGCTAGAAAGACCTGGCCTAGACAGACTATTTATTAAAGTGTAAATTAAACTTGCCTGAAGAAAATGCAGAGAAAATATTAAAATAAAAGTCGTTGAGTTATAGGAGGTAAAAGTTTGAACTTTCAACTATTTCAGAAGAGGACAAAGCCCAATCGAGGGTCATTCATTTTGGACAAGTCTTCACAACTCTCTTTCCCATTTATCAGGGCCCCCCCTGTTGTTCAGAACCTGGTGCAACATTGACTCACCCTCTTTGCATCTTTTGCATCTAATATATTCACAGCTCACCCTTTCTTTCTTTGAAACACTTCTCCATTTCATACCTTAACTTTAAATTTTCCTGATAGAGAAAATTTTACAGCCTCGTTCCTGAGTCACTGCCACCAACTTTCAGAGTGGCCTTTTTGCCACCTGTCTCTGCCTTCTGACTCTGCCTCGTTCACAGCTGTCTTTCGTCATCCCAAACACCGTGCCTTCATTGCTGCTCCCTGCTCAGCCTCTGCTAAGTTCTTTGTTGCCTCTGCACTAACTTTGGTCTCCTTTCTTTTGCCAAAGCCTTCTCTCTCTCTCTCTCTCTCTCTCTTTCTCTCTCTCCCCCTCCTCATGTCTCTCTCTCTCTTTCTCTCTCTCCCCCTCCTCAGTCTCTCTCTCTCTTTCTCTCTCTCCCCCTCCTCAGTCTCTCTCTCTCTCTCTCTCTCTCTCTCTCACACACACACACACACACACACCTAACAATCCTATCTTACTCTTTACTACTCGCCAAAATACGTCATTCATTTTGGTCAACCAAATCACTCCATCCCATAAAAATCCCACCCTACGTGCTCCTCCTTGTCCTGTCTTCAAACTCATACCCTTCGAATCCAGGCATGTCCTTTCTGTGTGAAACCCTGACCCTCTTGACTTTTACTTTCCAAATTATCCCCGTCTTTCTAGAACCTCCTCAAATACCACCTCTTCCATGAAGTCTTCTCTGATCTCTCTAGCTCCATAATTAGCTTTCTTTTCTCTGAACTTCCATCCTATCTAGATTCAGAACTAAATTACATGACATAGTACTTAAATACAATCCAAATGATTTATATGTCATCCCATATTTCTCAACTGAGGGTGTTATTAACATTTGTAACAGAGCACTTCATTGTTCAAGACTGTTGCACATTTCAGGACATTTGGCACCCTTGGCTCCCGATGTTAACTGATAATGATGGTATTGTGACTAACCCACATGCTCTGAATATGTTTGCACATGCCCTAATTATTAAAAATTTTCTTGGAGATGTTACTATGTAATATACACATTTATTTAACAAATAATATTCATTTAAATTGCAAATGTATATTTTTAGAAGTAAATCTGTATTTTCCTAATAGTTGCCAACATACTAAAAAATTAGGGAGGAGGCCAACTAACACCCAGGTGTTAACCACCACTCCATTTTAGGTGCCTTTCATAAGGTAGTTCACTAAACTCATAACCCTGGATGTGGCTATTTATTTATCCTTGTTTTATAAATGAGGAAACTGAGGCTCAGAGTGGTCTGCCTATTCAAGATCACACCACGTGGTTAGAACCCCGGCATTTAAACTCAGGATTGTTTGGAGCCACATTTTTTGCCTTTTCTTCTACCACGCAACCTCTAGAAAGCCTATCTGTAACAGATTTGAAACAAGAGTGTGAACATGTAACACAATTAGCAATTTAAAGCCCATTATCAATGCTGTTAGGTACTAATGACTGTAATTGAAAAAAACAGATATTAGGCCAGGCAAATAATGTTTCAGAATTTATAACAAGAATATGCAATAGAGTCTAATGAATAAATTTACTCACTGACCTTTTTTTGCTGCAGACATTAACCCACGATTGGTCTCTAATTGAGTTGCACATATTCTTTACTGTCTTGTATTTGTTAATGTTTGTTTTGGCAGATGGTAAGCATTTCTTTCTAAATTTTCCTTAATCAAGTTTGGATAATAGATGGCTAAATATGCCTTCTTTGGGTGGCACTGCTAAACCCAAAGCGATAGGAATCTAGGAGCTGCCAGGACTGACTCAGGTCTTCCCTTTCTGTCAGCCAAGTGTCTCCAATAATAAATGTTATATTGTCAGGTACCACTATATCATTTAAAATGCTGTGTAAATATCTCTTTTTCAGCTACAGTTCATTATTCATTTTGTGTCTATCTAAAACACAGACACTTATTAAGCTTATTTCACTTGTGCCCAAATGTCCAATTATGATTCTTCATATATCACTAGAGTTTAGGAAGCGAGGGCATCGATGATATATATATGCATGCCTTAAAAGGTATATTCCATTTCTATCTAAGCACACAGGAAGAATTTTATTCTCTCCACACACACACACAGACACAACCAATCTATTTGAAAGAGCTAGGATTGTTGATTTCAAGTTTTCTTTTTCAGTTATGAGAATAAATGTTTACCAGGTGTTTATTCTGTTTAGCAAAAAAGAAAAGAAACTAAAAGCTAAGTTCACAAGCAACTTAGAACAATTGTGTAAACATAGATAAATAGGTATATGATATAAAAATATTTTGTTCCTATACTATCTTATAAACCGCACCTATCGTAACAAAGACGTACTTCACACACTAGTAAAACGACTATTCAATTGTAACCACATGGGATTCAGGTGATCTGAAAGCATAAAGGGCTCTTTAGTGATGCTGAGCAGGAAAAACAGACATTTAAAATCAATCAATCATTTCTTTTTGTAGCAAGTTGAGCTCGGTGTTAGCCTTTTTATTAGAACATTTCTCCAGTTAGTGCATTTTTGGTTTCTGCAGCCTGACACACTTGTAGGGAATGGGGAAAGAGGGTAATAGAATCTTTCCCACTAAGATTGGAAAAGTAAGTTTAGGAACCTCTTTCAGTTACGTGTCTCAGTTGTGAGCAATACAGAATGGTAAGAAAAAATTCATTATTGCTTTGTCCCGTCTTTTCACAAACTATCTTGTGAAATCTTGCCCGGGCAATAGAATTCTTAAAGCTATCCAGCTGCTCCCTACAGAAGCCAGAAAGGGTATAAATATTTTGATAACATTTCCCAGAGAGGCATAAACATTTTAAAAGTGGATCTCTTTGGTTTCTGTTTATATTTCCTTATATTTTAATAACACCAGAGCTGGTACCTGCTGATGTGCTATTAACATCTCTATCTATTTTTAGATCTTCAGTTGCTTTAGAGATAGATTTAATATGTAAAGCAGAAGCTTACAATGTGAAATGTTTGCATGATTGTATTTTGATTTAGGCATTAACTAAGAAGGGCAAAGTTGATCCCATCACAAAAAGAACTCTAGTCCATATTTCCTCTGTGGATCTGGATGTTCGGATTTGCTTACCTGCTTCCTTGAAGATACTGTGCTGTTGAAACACCTATTAGAGGTCTTTGAATTCAAGTTCTTTTTCTGATGAATTGAGTCATTTTTCCACACCTTAGAGTTTTCTTTAGGATCCGAAGGAATGGGATTTAAGAAGAGGATCCTGGCAATGAATCCATAAAGGACAGTGGCCAGGATCATCGGCACAACATAAAAGACAGCAAAGTCCATTAGGTAAATAGGTGAGTAGTAATTTCTGGAGATCTTATAGCCACAGGACACCACGATAGCATCTTTGTATGTGCTGATATTGAGATCCAGCAAGAAGAACCAAAGCATACAGTAAATGGAGGTGAAAGCCCAGACAAAGATGATGATCTTTTTGGCTCTGGAAAACGTGCAGAGAAACTGGGCTTTGATGGGGTGACAGATCGCTATGTACCTCTCAATGGTAAAGGCTGTGATGGAACAAGAGGATGCATTTATGCCCAAGTACTGGAGGTATGTAATGCAGAGGCAGCCAACATAGCCATAGACCCAGGAACCGTAGATGCTGTCTGTGATGTTGGGCAGGCCCGCGGCCACCAGGACCATGAGATCAGCCACTGCCAGACTCACCAAGTAGCAGTTGGTGGGGGTCCTCATGTGCTTGGTTCTCATGACCACCAGGACTACCATGATGTTGCCCACAATGCCCAGACCACAGATAATGAGCACAAGTAAGATGGTGACCACTTGGTATTCTAAGGCCACCACTGCTCGTGGCTGAAGCTGTGTCTGGTTCAGTTCACTTCCGGTCTCGTTGTCCATCTTCAGTGGCTTGAAGTTTCTCTGAAACACTTCTCAAAACATCCTCTTTCCAGCGTCCTGCCTGTGGCAGAGTGCTTCTCTGCCCCTGTGGAGAGTAATAGTCCACATTCATTCACAGCCTCACTGCTTTGGATCAAGACACAGTAACTGCCCGGTAATCTTTCCTTTCACCTCCCCTTTCTGCTGGAATAAGCCTCCTGTGTACTTCTGAGAACTCCTTTTCGTGCAACTCTAGTGCAGGATAAAGTAGCTGTTTTGACCAGCTTACAGTAAGAAGGACCAGTTTCCTCTCCGTGGAGAAATAAAGCTTAAGAAATTAGAAACAGAAAAAGCTCCCTATTTTGAAAGAGTGCTGGGGGTGGGGGTGGGGGGGATGGTGGATTAAACAATATCTGCTAACTGAAAAATGAACACCAAGGAACCTCTCTGTTGGGAAAAGTGTAAATAAGAAAAGGGGACGAGAAGGGGAGAAGCGGAGAGTGGGGAGCCAGGTGGCTCAATGATCAAGCCCGGTAGGAAATCAGCCTTTGCCTCCGTAGCCCTCAGAGGGTGAGACTCCTTTGCTGTGGAACAAACCTGTGAGCCTACATCTCCGGGTGCCCCCTGCCCCACCTCCCCAATAAAGAACAATCCTTTCTCTTACCTGTTCTTCTGTAGTGCTGCCTGGTGCTTCTCTGCCTCTCTCGGTGGATGAAACAGCAAGAAGTCCAAGTTTCCAAACCTGCAGCAATCCGTGGCTACTTTGTCTGCCAGGGTACTTAGCAGTGCTCAGGCTCCAGAACTGCAGCGCCTCTGAACCCTCGCAGCCCTGTTCAAGTGATGACAGACCATGCAGCCGCAGCAGAGGCAGCGGCGGGAGCAGGAGCAGGAGCAGGAGCAGGAGCAGCCGGGCTGTCAAATCATAGATCGTCCCCTAATGAGAACACTCTCTCCCTCTCTCCCCCTCCCTCCCTCCCTCTCTCTCTCCTCTCTCTCTCTCTCTTTCTCTCTCTCTTACACACACACACACACAGACACACACACACACAACAAACATGTACTCACATCCACATACACGCTCACAAATGCCAGTCAGTCCTCACTGATTCTTCCTCTTTCCCCTGGAAGGATACACTTTGAACACTGCTGAGGTTACACTCCTCATCTGGAAGGCTGAAATCACAAGCCAGGGGTCCAGCAGCAGGTGGTCTTTATAGTTGGCTATGGTCTGAGTTCTGTGGACACTTCAGTACCTGAACAGCCCTGAAATATACCCACACTCTCTGTTTGGTAGGACTTTGGAAACAGCGTGTCCCTCTCAGCCCAGACCCAGCCATTGAAGCTTGCACTATCTGTCTGAGCTGAAATCAACTTCTATCTCTACTTTAGACTGCCCCTCCAGTAAACCAGTAAAATTGTCTCCCTCCTCTCAGATGAATGAAAAATGAGTTAAAATTGATTTAAAAGTATTTCAGTTTCAATCTTGTGAGGTTTATAAATAATCACTGTATTAAAAAAAAAAAACTGTTTGAGCTGAGCACATCAATTTAAACCTGCATCTGATCTGTTAAGTTTGTTTTTTCAATTCTGCCTCTGCCCTCACTTAATAGGATTTCTCTAATTGCTCTGGGTGCCTCTCCCATCTTCACCCACCCTCTGGGCTATCAGCCACACGCACCACACAGCAGTGTTTTGTCAATTTATTTCTAGGTGAAAACTTGTCTAGTGGAAATCGCAGCCAGTTCCACTCTGGTACCTCAGCTCTGAAACAAAATTTTATAGACCAGTCCTTTTTTCCCCTTCTTTTAAGAGAAGTGCACTTCACCTTGATTTTATTTGTCTAAAATAGCCCATGGGTAAATCTTTATACCTTTCTTTTCTGAACTCTCATAAAAGATGTCTCCCTTCTTCAGGCACCCACTGAATACACGAAATGCTTGTCCACTTTTTTTTAATGAATTGACTAAGAAAAACAGCCCTTAACTGAATTCCCTATTTGGTGAATGGGTTGATTTGGTTTTAAGAAATTTAGATGCTCTTCCTTCTAGAAGACGTCAATGGAAGAATAGGTTTTGAGTATGGGGGACCATGGGGGTATCAAAGCCATGTGCAAAGCCTGGTAACAAGAAGGTGAAGGTGACGCTCCAGATCACATTAGGTAAATTCCACTCTCTGAATGGTCAGGGGCTCCTTGACGACCTACTTCTTTCAATTTATCTGCAGATACAAACGAGTGACTCACCATGCAGATGCAGTTTTCAGATGTGGATTGTTTGGCCTGTGCAGTGTAAGCTCAGGTGTAATTTAAAATAAGCTGATCGTTGTCTCCCTTTCAAAATTGTGAAATTGTATATCAAGCCTGGATTTCCGTCTCTCATAAAAATAAGAAAGATCTGGCAATGAGGGGCCCATATTCCTGCATAGAAATTATCTGCAGCTGAGCAGTGGTTGTGGGTAGCAGTGTGGGGTGGTCTCTGGTACAGGAAACACCTCCTTCACACTACCTCTTTCTTATCTGACACACGTGCTGGCCTCACTCAGTTGTCACACATTCCTGGTCTCTGTAGCCGTTTGAGTCTCAACCTCTACACCACATACAAGTTCCTGGGAGAGACAGAGGAAAGTACCAGCCAAATGGAAATTCTTTTACCCTAGTGGGATCTCAGCCCACATCCTGCTTTGTTCACCCAGCTGGTTTCACGGACTGGGCAGTGGGCACACCCTTCACCTCCCCCAACCCCGACCCCTCCATCCTGGAGCACAGGATTGCTCTGCACACTCCATTTCTTAATTAGATCTCTGCATTTTAGGATAGAAATTTCTAAGATGAAGGGATGGCCTTTCTACTCCATCACCAGCCCACCACCTCCATCTCGAATTGCCTCTTGAAGTCATACTTCATAAAGCCCATTGTCCCCTGTCATTCTCCTCGGCATTTTAGTCAGTTGACAGACCTCCCCAAAAGACCTTATGTTAGGTCTTACACTTGAGGAGTAAAGATGAGGGGAGAAATCATCTATAATGCCTTCTGCTCCGACTGTTCCATCTCAGCTCCAAATCTTCTCTCATCACATTCTTCAACATTTCTCTGCACAGTCATCACTCGGAGTCTGTTTTGTGTTTCTGTCCATTCTTTGGGCACGTAATTTTGAAGCTCCTACTCTGTACCAAGGACCTAGTATATAAAGTTTTGTTTTTACTTTCAAATAGGTTGTGGTCTATTGAGAGAAGCAAATTTATAAACAGCTACTGGGAGATATGTATTAAAAAGTATGTTGGGAGGGTTTTGGTCAGGGGTCGGGAACCTATGGCTCACGAGCCAGATGTGGCTCTTTTGATGGCTGCATCTGGCTTGCAGACAAATCTTTAATAAAAAAAAATAATAACGTTAAAAATATAAAACATTCTCATGTATTACAATCCATTCATTTCCTACTGCTCATGTAGGCTGGAGCCAATCACAGCTGTCCTCCGGGACGACACCAAATTTTTATTGGATAATGCCTAACGTACATGGGTCATTGTATGGCTCTCATGGAATTACATTTTAAAATATGTGGCGTTCATGGCTCTCTCAGCCAAAAAGGTTCCCGACCCCTGGTTTAGGTTGTGAAGAAGTCATTTGTGGGTGGTGGGGACAATGGACTGGAGGACCAGAGAGGGCTCCACATAAGGACAGCTTCCTTTTGTTAGGTGGGAGGAGAGAACATCTTCTGCCTGAGACCACAGGATATGTAAAACCCAGCTGTGTAAAATGGCAAGGATTTTGGAGAGCTGTGGAGACCGGTTTTACGATACTTTCTTGGCCACGAGGAATTTGAGTTGGTGAAGAGACAGCCACTCAATGATGATGACTAGGCAGGTTTCCTAATAAGGAGCTTTACTCTGCCCTGGCTCAGACCATCCGCCCCACCTCCTTACCTTGTTTTTCAACTTTGGGGAGTCCAAACTTCTGACTCCATCCAGACTTGCCTGTTCATTATGGTCCTGCCTATTTACAATCAAATTCATACTCTGCAAAATTATATTTTCAAAGTAACTGTGATTTCATAAGGTGAGCTTTTTATTTGTTCCCAATCAGTTAATATTTGATAAATGCTGCTTATGTGTAAAGAACTGCATAAAAAATCGGATAAAATAAGAATAAACCTTATATGATACTTGGGTTGAGATTTTTGTTTGTTTCTCAAAATAATATCTTAAATTCTAAGATATTAGAATTGTGGATTTTACATTTTTAAAAAAATATCTTTTTATATCTTTTGAGTACTTTTGACTAGAAAGAAATGCATCTTTTGAGATCAGTCCAATGGCATCTGCTTTGAAAACAGGATGGTAAGTCACGGTTACAGCAATATAGATGGTGACCCCATAACACTGCACACAATTTCATGTCCACTTCAGTCTCATCCTGTGTCTTCTGACCTTATGCCTTTGGCTAGGCTCTCCTACTCATGCATCACGTGGCTAACATCAGTAAAGATGAGCTTCAGACTTTGCAGGCTCCTCTGAAAATGTTCTTGGGACTCTCGTTGGGACTATTTTGGGGAGGTTGGTCTGGCCTCACACCTTGCTCTTGATCTTGAGAAAAAATTTAGTACTTCTGCTTTCCTCCCTTGGCATTCCTGATTTAGATACCTCACTCTCACTATCATGCTTTCTCTTTCCTTGCTACCCCTGGAAACCATCTTGTCCAAGGGTCTGTCTTTGGGACACAGTGGCTGACATGCTATCACACCTGCTGGGCCCTCCTACCTCTATACAAGAGGAATTCAGGTAAGTCTTACCCTTGTCTCTGGAGGTGATCTTAGCTTTCTAGGTAGTATGTGGTCCTCTACTGGTTGTCACAAACCCATTAGTGGATAAATGATTATTTACACCATCAGCATTTCTCAAACTTGAGCCTGCATCTGAATCTCCCAGAGACCTTGTTAAAACCTGGATCCCTGACTTCATCCCCAAGTTGCTGTTTTAGTTGCTTTAGGATGGGCCCTGAGTATATGTATTTCTTATAAAGTCCCAGGTGGTGCTGAGGCTTTTGATCTGTGGACCACACTTTGAGTAACACTATGAGTAACTATGTGATCTGGCTCAGTGGTTCTGATGTGATGGGTGGGGAGCAGTGATGATTCAGAGTCACCCAGAGAGAGTTTTAAAAATGTACATCCAGGCGAGCCTTCTTCATATTTGGGGACTAGGTGTATTTGCAAGGATAGGACCAGAGCCTGGAAAGAGATCTGGACTCTGGACAAAAGTGTTCTCTCACTCTCTGCCTTTAACTGGCATAACTGGTGGAGTATGCTCATTGCAGCCAAATGCCACTGGGGTCACAGAGTGTACATCATTCTGTTTGATCAGTGGTTAGTAGGACCCAGAGCAGAATGAGGAGAGGGCAACATTTAAGGGAGTGACACAAACCTCATTAATTCATATAATTAATATTTTAATACAATGTTTTTAAAAATTAAAGTGAATGCAAAAGTCTTTAATGAATAAAATATCAACATTTTAAAGACAGGATCAATATTATGAATTTTCTCTTTCACATGTAAGTCTCTAAGTACTGATCCTTTACTTAAAATTTTGATATTTTGTGTATTATAAGTTATTTGGCATGCATTTTGAACAATGGCATTAAAATTCGATCTTGAATACTATGTTTTTGGGGAGCTCCTTTAAATTTTACACCCTCTCTTGCCTCATCCTATTTCCAGCTTTCTCATCCCGGATTAGAATCATCTGGAAGTGTTTAAAAAATATAGATACTTAGGTCCCTCTTTTAGATATTCTTCTTTTTTTCTTTTGCATTTTTTCTGAAGTTGGAAACTGGGAGGCAGACAGACTCCTGCATGCGCCTGACCGGGATCCACCCGGCATGCCCACCAGGGGGTGATGCTCTGCACATCTGGGGCACCGCTCTGTTGCAACCAGAGCCATTCTAGCGCCTGAGGCAGAGGCCACAGAGCCATCCTCGGTGCCCAGGCCAACTTTGCTCCAATGGAGCCTTGGCTGCAGGAGGGGAAGAGAGAGACAGAGAGGAAGGAGAGGGGCAGGGGTGGAGAAGCAGATGGACGTGTCTCCTGTGTGCCCTGGCCAGGAATCGAACCCGAGACTCCTGCACTCCAGTCTGACGCTCTACCACTGAGCCAACCGGATATTCTTGTTTAATCAGTCACTAAGTGAAGCCCCAAGATTTGGCATGAATAACCATGGTCAAGAACTGCTGATCTGCCTGACCTCTGGTGGCATAGTGGATAAAGTTTCGACATGGAACGCTGAGGGCACTGGTTCGAAACTGCACTGTGTGGTTAAGGCACATATGGGAGTTGATGCTTCCTGCTCTTCCCCATCTCTCTCTCTCTCTCTCTCTCTCTCTCTCCCCCCTCTCTGTAAAATTAATAATAAAAAAAGAAGAACCACTGATCTACACCAACAAGTACTGCTCTGTGGAGATGAGGCATTGGAGGGACATGACAGTCTAGGCTGCAGGACAGCCAGCGAGATGAAATAGACTGGATACGAGTCACCTGCCAAGACTCAAAAAGGGAACGTCAGAAACTTTGGCAGCAGAACCCTGGCACAAGTCTCTGGTCCCTGAGAGAAATTGTATAACCATGTAGGTATCTAGGTTTAGAATTGCTGAATGCGGTGCCGTCTATCAAGTTAATATTCAGACATAGAAACCACATCAAAGAGTTAGTCACTGGAATTGGGATATAAGTCTGGGTTCGAACAGTAGAAAAAAAAGGAAGGTTTTTATGCTGAGTCACCTAGATACTGAATTAAGGATCCTTCAATTTCCTCTGTTCAGGTGGAACTTCCCATAGATCCTGGGGTAGAAGAAGGCATTTGGCAAACATTACAGAAAAAAATGTCAAAGTCCACTTTATTTTATTTACTTATTATTTTGCTGAAATTTAAATAATAGTAGCTAGAGAAAATTGTTGGCTATTGATCAACATGGGAAAATCCTTTCTGTAGTGGAATTATGAAGCTGAGTTTGTGTTTCTGGAAAAGACATGAAATCATGTTACGCTGAAAGGTAGGATGTGTTGCTTTGGGCATTTTGGGCACAAGATGCCCTTTTTTCTGTGTACTTTTAGAGATCCTAGTGGCCACATCTGTGGAGAAAATATAATCTTAAATTTTTTTTCTCTTCTTCTTTTACAAGTGAGAGGAGGGGAGATAGAGAGACAGACTCCCACATGTGCCCTGATCGGGATCCAACCAGCAACCCCCATCTGGGGCCCTTGCTCTGCCCATCTTGGACCATGCTTGCAACTGAGCTATTTTTAGTGCCTGAGGCAGAGGCTCCACAGAGTCATCCTCAGTGCCCAGGGCCAATGCACTCGAACCAATCGAGCCATGGCTGTGGGAGGGGAAGAAAGAAATAGAAATAGAGAGAGAGTAAAGGGAAAAGGGTAGGGGTGAAGAAGCAGGTGGTTGCTTCTCCTGTGTGCCCTGACTGGGAATTAAACCCAGGACATTCACACCCTGGGCCAACCCTCTATCACTGAGCCAATTGGCTAGGGCCAGGAACTTAAATTTAAAAACAAATTGCAGTAGAACTTAACTTTAAAATATTTAAAAATGAAAAAATATAAACACATACACATAGCTCCTTCCCCACTACAGTCTATACCTTTTGTCATCTGACCAGGGGAAATATGTTCAGGAAGGGTTAACACTATTTACAAAAGTATCCCAAGGTGTCACTTGTGGATATGACCTACACAAAAGATTAAAGAGTACGAATTGAATAAAAACATTGAACTTCTCAGCTTGTGCTTATTTTGATTTATTGCATGTTTTATGGAACACTAAACATTTTTTAAAATTCATAGAATTAAAAAAAGTACTGTTATTATAAACTTCCATTTTATAGCTGATTATGGGTTTATGGGTTATTCTGACTGCTAAGAATCTGAAGTCCAAATTTGTATCTTCACATGAATAGCTGCATAAGACTTTAAGAATAAAATGTTCTGTGGTTTTTTGTTTATTTGTTTGTTTGCTTATTAAATCTATCAACTTGTATTTGACCATCAGTTGCTTCTCTGGTTCATATTTTTTTTATTGTGTCATACACACAAATATAGAAACATAACACCGCTTCCCCAATGTATGGATATAATTTTCTTTTAAAATCAATTTTATTGAAGTATAATTTACATAAAATAAAAAGTACTCATTTTAAGTGTAGAGTTTTATGAGTTTTAACAAATAATAAACCTTTGCAACCACTTCCACATACATGAAGCAAAATATTTCCATCTTTCTAAAATGCTCCCTTGGTTTTTTTTCCTGCCAATTTTCTATCTCCAGAACAATTCTGTGTTCAGGTGAACGTTCAGCTTTCTACCTCTAGATTATATATATTTCTCCTTTGAAGAGTGTCATAGATAAGTGGAATTATCTAGCATGTATTCTTATATGTCTGGCTTCTTTAAATCATCATAAAGTTTTTAAAAATATTTTTATTGATTGATTTGAGAGAGAGAAAGAGAGAGAGGCATCGATTTGTTGTTCTACTTATTTATGCATTCATTGATTGATTCTTGTGTTTGCCCTGACCAGGGATTGAATCAACTCTCTTGGTGTATTGGGATGATACTCTAACCAACTGAACTACCCAGCCAAGGCCACAATGTTTTTTATATTTATCCATTTTGTTACATGAATCAGTGGTTTGTTCCCTTTTATAGATGTATAACATTCCATTTTATGGCTATATAAATATGTCATATTTTGTTTATCCATTCACCTGTTGATAGACCTTTTGATTGTTTTTAGGTTTTGGTTATTATGAATAAAACTTCTATTAATGTGCACACAAATACATGTTTGTGGAAATATTTTGTAATATTTCTTGGATAAGGGTTATCAAATCACCTAAGAGTGAAATTATTAGGACATAAATATAGACTATATTTACATTTTTATGAAACTGCCAAAATGTTTTCCAAAATGATTGCACCATTTTCAGACAAATCTACATAATGTTTTTTTTATTCATATCTACATAATGGCTACATTTAAAAAATTCAAAGCTCAGAGTAACCCTACCTGTGTAGGGTGAACTCTCTGTACTTCTCTATGTGCATATGTGTGCCCCCAGCATGCAGTAGACAGAACACACAGAGAACACACAGATGGCAGTTTGTGTGTGACACACATTTGTTATAAAAATGAGGGCATTCACTTTCTGAAATGATTGACTTAAAATACAATTTATGGAACAGATGTGATGAGAAAATGACATAATACATATCAAGCACTCAATCCAACACTTGGCACATAATAGTGTAAGTGTAGTGTATGTACTACTTTAAAAATACAACATATTTGTGAAAAATAAAACTGGCATTATTCAACTTGCTAAAGCACTACATTGCACCCTTAAAATATTGAAGTTACAAAATATATCTTGCTGTATCTAATGAAGTTTTTTAATGGTTTGACTGAGATCTGGCTCCATAAAGATCCTGGTGCCATACCACTCTTATTCTTCTAAAACCAAGTTAATGTAAAATACAACATTAAATATTTTTGTGTGTCAGTAATTTTATTAATTCATGAACAAAAATGCAAGTATTGTTTATTCATAGTTATATCCATACGAAATAGGGAAATTTGTGGAATTGAAATTCTTACTGATGCTTTTGAAATTATGACTGTGATAGAAACCTTGAAGAAAATGATTTGTTTTTATTGTTAGGAATTGTTGGCTTAAATAGTATCCTAAGACAGAAAAGAGAGTATAGAATAGAAAGCTGTATATAATAAAAAGAAAAGATAGTAATTTCAAATAAAATCCAGTCACTTACCAGGTTGTTAGTTGCAGCTGGATAACGGGTGCTACAGATGAGATCATCCTGGCACTGATGTGCAGAAGGGGTCACATCTCCATGAGGAATGTTTTCTGACAGTCTCCCAGGTGGCCCGAATGCAAGGTGGAGGGTGGGGAGCTCCTTGGGAGCAGTGGTGATAGGAACTGGTGTTTTGTTTGAAGTAGTAACATAAGATCTGCTATAATCAGAAGTGTAGTCTCTTAGAGAATCAAAGTCCAATTTATTCTTGACACAATTAAAAAGCAAAAATAAATAAATTAAAAGAGACATTACTGTGGAACAAATTTTCAGTTTGTAAAACCATCACTGTACTTTCCTCTAAGGCATGACATGTTTGAAAAACCTTATTGCATTTTTTTCTGAAACTTTCCAGTGTGCTGAGAGATCCTCTAGGAGGAAGAAGGGCAGGAAAGCAGTGTGGTGAATGAATTATAAGACAACATTATGAAGTGATTTCTCACCTTCAGTGAAAAGGTTCTGTTGTCTGTCCACCTGTTCATCCATTCATGCTTGGTAAATGCTTACTTATCAAGTGTAAATTATTTGGCAGGCCCTATGCCAAACACCACAAATAGAAATGTGAATACGAGAAACACTGAGGAGCTCCCAGCCTGCAGGGAGGACCCTCATAAACTGCCAATTATAACGCAGTGTGCTTGCTGCTATAATGGAGGCATCTGCACGTTTTAAGGGGGTACAGTGTAAAAAGTGACTAACTCCCTGTGAAATGGTATGGAACAATTTCACAAGACCAGGGAGAAATTCAATAAGGTGCAGGTCTAGGAAAAAAAATAAGCAATAAAGAGGTGGGCAGATAGCCTCCAACTAACCAGCTGGGAAATAGAGATGGAGTCATGCATAGAAAATTCTCAGTGGAGAGCAGTGGATGCCTGGTCTTGCTCTAAGGATGAGAACACCACCCCATAATACCTGCAGTGCCTTACTTTCTCATCACTGGGCATGGAACCGTTTGCAAAGACACACACTAAGCCCACGGTCTTGACTCAGATTGACTGGTCTTTAGTCCCTGCTCATTTACTGTCTTTGTGAGTTTGGTAAGTCCTTTTAATTATAGTTATCTCATAGGGTTATGTGTGTGTGTGTGTTTGTGTTTTTTTGAGAAAACAATAAAATAATGTGAGTTAAAATTTTTAGACCTATGCCCATACATAGTATATGGAATAGATGTTAACCCTTACTATAGTTAGAATAGAAAAAAAAAATCACTGTTTTCTAATTCTGCGTGGGCCTCTGAAGTTGTATCCAGCTAACTGAGTGTTGGTTTTAGGAAGTAGCCAGGCCATCTTAAAAAATGAGTTCATCAGTATTGCAGAGAACTAACAGAAAAGATAGGACTTAGATCTATCTAATGATGAAAGGAATGGATAGCGACGCTCCTTTTTTTGTTAAATAGGTTCTTAAAATATGTCAGGGAGACTAAAGTGCCCATTCTTGTGACTTCTTCTGATTGAAACTTTAAAGTCACTCTCCCTGTTCTATAGTGATTTCAAAAAGCAATTGATGTTTAGCAAAACCTAGCAAATAAATATTTAAAAGAAGAATAAAATCATTGAGCATTGTTATTTTTCAAACTGCAGGTTAAAATATTGGGTTGTGAAATCTAAATTTTTACGACAGATGTTATTTTAGATTGCAGATAATATGAGTAAGTGTGATTTCATAAACTTCTGGTTTTCCTGAATTCATATAGATAATAATATGACTGACACTATTCTAAAAACTTTATAATATTCTATTAGTTTTCAAAAACAATCCTAGGAGATCAAATACCAACTCCATTTTCCAGATGAAGAAACCAAGGGGGTTAAATGACTTTTTACAAGGACAGAGAGTTGATACATTCCAGATCCAGGACACAGATCTGGAGGTCTGGCTTCAGAAGCTAAGAGGTGCATGGTTATAATATAAAAGATACATCTCACTGTGGGTCTAGGTCAGAAGATTTTGAAAGCCACTATGATGAAGAGATGAGTAAGCCCTATTACTTCGACATCTCTCAGCAAGTACAGTGCCTCTGCAGACCTCCCCCCATCTTGGCAATGAGAGCTAGTGTTAATGTTCACATTACTTCTGAGTTTTAGCCAAATGATTGACTCAATTAAAGAATGGAAGAGGAATGTATGTGTATGTAAAAGGATAAAATGTCAAAGTCTTCCTTCAAGGGCATCCTTTTAGGGAGAGGCAACGGTGAGCAGCGAGCATGTGCAGATCATAAGAAATTCAGTTAGTATCCTTCACTAAACATTATTTCAGAAAATATACATTTGCTGTGAACCTCCATGTTCCAGTTATTGTAGGGAGCAAAGATAACTAACCAGGATCCCTTGCCCTCCAGTAATTTATAGTCCAATCGGAGAGACAAGCCAAGACAAAGTATGAGTCACAATATGACCTTGCAAGTTCAATGACAGAAATGTGAAGAAATGCAGTGAACTCTTTAATTATACATAAGAGTAGCCACCAATGTGGCCCGGAGGCTCTTAAAGGCTCAGGGAAGAGCCAATTCCTGACTTGCATTTTGAGAGTGGAAAGAGCAATGGGGTATTTCAGGCTGAGGGAAGAATGTATATCATAGAGTGAAGGAGTGGGAGAGTGGAATATACTTCTGGAACATAACACAAGTTGTTCCAACTTCCTACCACTTTTTCTAATAATGTGAATGTCTTTGGAACTAAACATTCTATATATTTTCTATAGCATCCTAATAACTGTAGAAATGCTGAACTTTTCCCAAATAGTTGCATTCTCCTGGGTTGTACTGAGCATGTCTAATTGAATACTAGCACAGCTGGAAAAGGAAACTTCTACAACATTAAGCCAGTTCCTAATAAAGTCTGGCTGAACGGGCTTACCTAAGGCGTTAGTGTGCTTCAGAGATTGAAACGCTTTGTTCTGATTGATTGACTGCCTTTCATGGGAGAGGCTGCAGCAGTGATTTTAAGCTTTTCTTGCTTGTCTCAATTAGTATGTCAGGTGTTCCTCAGGTCCCCAGGGTGGTACAAGCCATGAGAATATCTTCTGCTCATTCTAGACATATGCTTTTAACAACATGTTTCAACAAGCAACACTAGCTCTCGGCTACCCAGAGTTCAGTATAATGTGTAGTGATCCAATGTCATTCTTAAAAATAATTGGCCCATGCTTGGAAGAGCCAGGAGGCCAGGTAATATATGTAATGGAAATGGACTTCTTCAGTGTCCCATAAAAGACTTGAGTATCCCATAAATCAGTCAATGACCCTGGGCAATTGGCTTCAATTCTCAGCCTCAGCGTCCTGGTCTATAAAATGACGGTGTTTGAATAATTGACATGTTCTGGTTTTAAATACTTGATTGTTGAGAATATTGTAGGTGCTTCTTGAGAACCAAGAGAACGGACACTTAAGGTTCAGGTAGCAGTTACACTCTAGCCTCTTTCATACCCCATCATCCAAAGGGAAACAAAATGGAAGAAATCAGTTTCCTCTGTGAAACTGGACCCAGGCTGGGAAGCTGGGCCTTCGGATTGTGGCCCTGAGATTCCATCTGCTATCCGCACAACTGCTCTGCCTGCATTGACTGGCAGCCTATAAAGCTGCTCTACTTGGCTCTCTTGTGCGGGCTTACCTCCATTGTAGAGAAAGGCCCAAGCTCTCATGCATCAGAGCCTGTGGAGGTGAAGAGTGCACAGAGGAACAGAGGAGAAAAACTCAGGGGATGTCAAAGAATCAAGCTCTGGGCACCTTTAAACCCACTGTACATACGCAGATGAATCCCCTTGAGAGTACAGGATACTATCTCCTCTGTGGAGATAACCATTAGCTCTACTGTCTTGCTTTCTGTTCTTCTCGAATGCATATTAACACAAAAGAAAACCAGAGCTCCACTGGGTTAATGATGTATATTTTATGGGCCTTTTGTTGTAAGTTCACCTCTTTTATTGCTTACCCTCTTAACTGTGGTTAAGGAAATGCCAAATCCTGCTTCTGTCCTGTTGCTATAGCAATGCCAGAGAGATAAAAGCCAGGCATGAAGTATTCAGGTGAAATTTTTATCAAACTAATGTTTAAATTAAATGTGGACTTTAATTTATTTATTAAAATACTCAAAATCCGGTGCTTAGGGAAGCTGAAGCATTACTTTCCCAATTACCTTTGCCTTTTTCTCTTTGATTGTTGTTTTATGCACGAAAGTGTCTTCAGCAACAGTGACTCACCTGCATTTTCTGATTCGCAGGTGAGAATCACCAAACCACCCAGAAGGCAGCTGAATGGCTGGATCAGCTGAAGGTTCTACCTTTTCTGGGCAACAATGTAACCTTTTGTTCTTTGATGGGAGCAATCTCATTACAAAGAGATTTTAAATGCTTCTTTCCCCCTTCCCACTTGAACAGTGGCCCAAATATTTTTAAAGTCACAATAACTATATTTTGGAAATTTGGTTTTGTTACTAGTTCTATTTTGCAGAATGTTCACTTTTGCTGGTCATCTCTATCCATACATCTCAAAATAAGTTAACCTCTTGGTGGTAGGACAGAAATTAGCTCCTGCCTCTCAGTCACATACAGAAACAAAGATAGAAAATGAAATAGATGGAGAAGGTGAACTAGAAGGTTTGCCTGGATCAGCACTTGAGTACACCAACTTTGGGGAATCCTCTTCAGTCCTTGTTCAGTATTGCATAGACTAGGCACCAAACAACTGTCTGGAATAGGCCAGAGAATCAATGTTTTGGGCTTTCAGACCATGCCACCCAAGTTGTAACAGCTCGCTTTTTTCAGGGTAGCACAAAAGCAAACACGGACAATAGAGGGTTGAATAAGGAAGGCTCTGTCCCAATCAAACTTTGTTTATGAAGGATGGAAAATGAAACTGGAATCTAATGTGGTTTTCATGTGCCACAAAATATTATTCTTCTTTTAATTTTTTTTCTCCTCAACCATTTAAAAACAATAAAAAAAACCCTACCTTTTAGCTCATGGGCCACTAAAATATAAGACCGTGGGCCAGTTGGCCCAGCAGGCTGCTGTGTGCTCACCTCTGGCATTGAATGTTAAAGAGGAAGAAATTGGGTCAGACTGTCTCTCTTTGAATTCTGGACTCTTCCTTTCTATCTGTTTTACCTTGGGCAATTAATTTCTTCAGGTCTTGGTTTCCTCATGTATACAGTGAAACTGATAATACCTGCTGCTGCAGTTTTTAAGGTTTAAATAAAGGTCTAGATACACAGTAGTTAGAATTGCTTTTATCATAGTAAATACTCAGCAATAGGAGTCATTCTCATCCACAGAGGGCCTCGGGGCACAATGGGAGATGCTCTGCTGTTGTGGGGCAGACCTGAAGGAGCAAGGTCTGAGATACCTGGGAAGAGCCACTGCGACCTAGATTGAGTATGTAACCCCCTTCCTTCCTTCAGCAGTCACCAGAGCCGGGCAGCCTGCCTTTCTCCACCTGGGCCTGGCTGCCTGCTCCTGGCCTCCACTGATGTCCCGTTTATGACAAACGTTTCCCTGTGGGAATGACTGCTTGTGCTCTGCCTGCCGGCACCTTCTGTCACACAGAAGGCAATCACTTTTATTTGCCTTCCACTGCACTTTCTAAGTGTCGACACGGTGATTTCAGGACCAATCTCATCATTTTCAGGTCTTATGATGGCCGTTTCTTTATGCCCCATAAATCCAGAGAGGCAGAATTTGCTGAACATCACGCAGCCGCTGGGCAGCGAGGGCCGCCCCTCCAGAGCTGTCTGTGCAAATAAAAGTCTTTTACGATGCTTGTTTTCTCTCCTCCTTTCACTCCCCCCCCCCCCATTTACGCCTAACCCTTGGTTCTTTAAGGAAATTTAGAGATGAAGAATGTATTTCTGAGGGGGGTATAGAGTGTGTAGAATAGGTATGTTTTATTTGGAGAAATTTTGAAAACATCTAGTGGGTTAGCCTCTGATGGTTTGCTTTCTATTTTGATGATTAGTTTAAAATCTTTCAAATCAGTTTTCCCAAGGAAGGCCACATCAAAATCTTATTTTTTTTTCTTTAAAGATCTAAGCCACAAGAAGAAATGTATTCTCTCTAGCTGTAGGAAGGACAGGTGTCAGCTTAGAAAATTTCATGATTGAAATCACTGGCAACACTTCTTATTGCTTCTTTAAAATGGTGTCAGAAAGTTTCTAAGATTAATGATTTTCATTGGTGTGTGATTCTTATTTTTTAGGTGTGTGACTTTCTACTAACTAACTTGTCTTATAATTAGTTGAGTTTTAAAAGTTCTATTCCCAGCACTATCACTTACAAGCTTTGTGACTCTGAATAAGCTATTGAAGCTGTCTTTGCTCAGTTTCCATCTCTGTACAAAATGGGGATGGGCTAATAATCACACCAGTCTCACAGAATCATGGTGAGAACGGAAGTCGTAATTCCTATAAAGCAAGGAGATGGTGCCTAGTACAGAATAGCAATTTAATCCATGTTAGCTTTTTTTCATTCATTTGTTATTTAGCAGGGTGTTCATTTGTCCCTACTAGGCTCAGACCTGGGCCTCTTTTATTTACTAGCTATATGACCTTGTACAAGTTGCTTTACCTCTCTGAGCCCCAGACCTCTCCTGTGTAACAGAAAGATAATAATAGTATGTACTTCACGATATTGGAGTAGAAAGTGAGTTGAAAGCATTTAAAGCATCTCAGTTAAGTCTCTACACATAGTAACTGCTTAATAAGTGTTAGCTATTATTATATTTATAATTAGTCAAGGTTTTATGGTAAGTTCTGGGAATTTTGTGACAAAAGACACACCAACTGGTAAGGGAGATCACGAGTGAGCCAATAACTGTAACCGAGTGTGATAATGGTGATGACAGAGGTGTGTACAGATGGTACTTAGTTTAAGGTAACAGCCCACAGTCAATTTTCATCCTTTCAAACCAGTGGGATCAGCAGGCTTTTATTTTGAATGTAGATGTATAATATTCTTCTAAAAGCAGAAGGCAGGTAAGCTCACAGTAAACAGAGGCTGTGTGGTTCAGAGGAAAGCAGAGGAGTCAAACAAACTTGGGTTCAGTCTCGCACCCTGCTGTTTACTAGTGAAGTTTCTCAGCATCTTAGAAGCTCCATTTTCTTCTTAATAAAGTGGGAATGATCTGACCTAACTGTATGATGTTGGAAAATAATATTCACTCCCTATTTGGCACATGGGAGGCATATGGAGGCTACTGTGATTATTAGCGTGGAGTGGAAAAAGGAAAGACCACTACCAAATTAGTCATCAGTTTAGAAAAGTAATTATTTATTGATTTAAATAAATGTCTCCTGGCTTCTATAGATAAAACTTCAATATTCTAGTGTTCCAGACTTATGGATGTTCAAAACCACAAATGAGTATTGTAGAGATATAATAATTTAGTTCACAGGGAAAATATGATTAAAATTGATAGAGTAATTATTTTTTAAAATTAATACCTTAGCTTATCCTTGCTACAAGCTTTAACTGGTGATTATTAAGCAATGTTTTTCAAAGTGTTTCGCTGAAAACACAAATCCTATTAATTTCAAGTGATGAGATATTCTGTGGTTAAACACTCAGAGAAATTCTGGGTTAAACAGACTTTTTCATACCTTTTAAAAAAATAATAAAGTGTATTGCATGTCTCAATAAAGAGATATAGTGTGTAACATTTCCCCAGTGTGTTTGACCATAGAATTTTCTCTTCTTTACCCCACTCCGTGTATGTGCATTTCATGCACTCGTCCATTAGAAATCACTTTGGAAAACAGTGCATGATCTTTTATATGCCTATATAACACCCATGTGTGTCTGTTGTGTTGCCTCTTACCAACAATTCTTCTGGTGTTCCGAATGTCAAGTATAATATCATACCAGACACGAAAGTGTTCTTTGCTTTTCCTGGAGTCCTACAGATTTTCTTTTGAACTGCTCACAGTGAGTTTCTAATGAGTGTCTTAAAAATTTTTTTTAAAGGAAACTCTCAAAGCATCAAGTTAACACTTTGAAACAGGTAGCAAATAATAGGGAAAAAGTAAAAGTGATAGCTGAAATCCATGGCAAACAGATGCTCTGAAAACAGCTTCATCTTGGATTTGATAGAATTGTTTTGTGGATTAAAAAAGGCTTCCCCTCTGTCTGATTCCAGCTCATGGTATAAATTACGTTCAGGACTACTTGTGTAATAATGCTCACAACCAGAAAGAGGGGACATAAATGGTGCACAGGCAGGGATATGTTGCCTGAAAGCGAATGTATCCTTGTGAGGAAGAATCAAGAAAACAGCCAAGGCCCTGGCCGGTTGGCTCAGCGGTAGAGCGTCGGCCTGGCGTGTGGGGGACCAGAGTTCGATTCCCGGCCAGAGCACATAGGAGAAGCGCCCATTTGCTTCTCCACCCCCCCCCCCCTCTTTCCTCTCTGTCTTCTCTTCCCCTCCCGCAGCTGAAGCTCCATTGGAGCAAAGATGGCCGGGGCACTGGGGATGGCTCCTTGGCCTCTGCCCCAGGCACTAGAGTGGTTCTGGTCACGGCAGAGCGACGCTCCGGAGGGGCAGAGCATCACCCCCTGGTGGGCAGAGAGTCGCCCCTGGTGGGCGTGCCGGGTGGATCCCGGTTGGGCGCATGCGGAAGTCTGTCTGACTGTCTCTCCCCATTTCCAGCTTCAGAAAAATACAAAAAAAAAAAAAAAAAGAAAACAGCCATGGCCAAGACCAGCCATCACCATCACGACTTTCTATCATTTGCCTCCTTCTCTGTGGCATGAGTTGCAATATGCCTAAACAGACGAATCAAGGTCCCGCATGGATTCTTCAAAGCAGGGTCTACCTAGGAACAAAGAAACACATTTTTTGTCAAACTATTGTGCCCTCGCCCATTCAGAAGTCTGAATTTACATGCACAAGTCCCAGAGTGCAAATGAACACTTCCAGAGTATGTGAACAGTTTAATGGCAAGATCTGCTCAATACTGCCAGGCTGCTTGATTGCACAGCCATCCTGGGCTCAGAGCGAGTCACGGAGCCCCAGGGACCCATCTGACCGGTCTTTGTAGCTCTCACAGACGGCAGTCCCGTTTTTATATGGTAGTTTGGGAATAACCATTCAGTTCTTAATGGGGAATAGAAATTAATAAGTTCAATAAACACCATAATTATACAATTTGAAGATCTGTAAAACTATCCAGTAACTGTCTTTATGTTTCCAATTTGGTCCTGCAAACTAAACTTGACCTCACAAACTAAATTTGACCCATTACAGCGACACAACGCCAGGTACACTAGATTACTGAAGGGAGGCAGTAAAATCATTCCAGAACACAGAGCTTACTCAGACTGCATAGTCTTGAAAGCAAGCTAAACGAGGAAATAGAGATCGCCCTTTAATTTCCTGGGAACTTGGAATTCGTCTTCAAAGTGGGAGTGTTAATATAGAAGTACCCTTGTCTGCCATTTCATTACATTTTGAAAATCTGTTCTTTGTAAAAAGATTGAAGACATGAGTTATAATGGTGTTTTATTTTCTTTAATCATCAGGTAGTTGGTTCATACTCATTTGTTCACCAATACCATATTTTCCTCTTTTTTTCCTTTTTTCATAAATTGATAGTTTTTTATTTTATTCATTCATTTTAGAGAAGAGAGAGAGAGAGAGAAGAGAAAGAGAGAGAGAGAGAGAGAGGAGATAGAAGGGGGGAGGAGCAGGAAGCATCAACTCCCATATGTGCCTTGACTGGGCAAGTCCAGGGTTTCAAACTGGCAACCTCAGCGTTCC